>NC_083594.1:9691698-9991698 GCF_027579695.1 Neoarius graeffei | reverse complement strand
CAAACCTGATCTATACTTCTCCACAACTTTGTCTCTGACCTGTTTGGAGGCTCCTTGGTTTTCATGTTGCTTGCTTAGTAGTGTTGCGGAGTCAGGGTCCTTCCAGGACAGGTTGATTTATACAGACATTATGTGACAGATCATGTGACACTTTGCACACAGGTGAGTCTTAATTAACTAATTATGTGACTTATGAAGTGAACTGGTTGAACCAGAGGGGTTTCATACGAAAGGGGGTGAATACTTATGCACATTCCAGATTTCTGTTTTATTTTTTATGTTAATTATTGTTTGTCTCACAATTAAAAATAAATAAATAAATAAATAAATAAAGCGCCTTTAAAGTGGTAGGCATGTTGTGTCAATCAAATGGTGCTAAACCCCCCAAAAATTAATTTTATTGCCAGCTTGTAATGCAACAAAACAGGACAAACACCAAGGGGGATGAACACTTTTGCAAGACACTGTTCATGCACAAAATGACAAAATACTTCAATGGTCTTTTTGAGTTCTCCTTCAGTAACTTCTGAGCAGAGGTTTGCGAGCTGAAATAAAGAATGAAGAGGAAAAAAAAAGGATGAAAAGACAAAGACCAATGTTATAAGAAAATGGTAGAGAAGGTAGATAGTGACAAATGTCAAAGCAAAATGTGTTGATCACAAAGAGGATAAATGCTTAAACTTGAATGGGCCTCACATCAATTGTTGAGGGACTGAACAGAAGGGAACTCGGAGAGCGCAAACCTCTGCCAAAGCCAAATGCCATATCTTGCAATGTTAATGAAAGTGAAACTAAATTCATGGCTCTGCCCTGTGACTTGTCTCTGCTCCAAAATTTTCGGGTTCTTCCTAAGCCCATGCTTCATCTTTCCGCCAAGTTTCATAGAAATTGGGTTGGTAGGTTTTGTGCAGTCCTGCTTAACAGCAGACAAGCAAGCAAACAAACCCCACTGAAAACATAACCGCCTTGGCAGAGATAAATATTGTCTGAACTTGTGATGCATCAACACCATTTTTTCAAACTCGGTACATACGTGAATACATGCTTTTTGATACTTGTTGATACTAAGGTGGGGTTTGCATTAGACCGTATCAGCGGATCATCAGATTAACGTTTTTAAAACGATTAGTGTGCACACAGCAACGCCAATACACGATTCGCGTGCACATAGCAACGCCAATACATGGGTACGCTCGGCTCCGCAGGCATCCTGCGCTCCAAATCACTCCGCCCTGAACAGCGAGTGCCCTCTGGAGGGTGCGCACTCCGGCCCTGCGCAGCTCACAGAGCGCGCGAGTGAAGCGCACGAGCAGTGATTCGGGACTGAGCCGCTGTGTGTGTGATCTCAGTGCATGTCGGGCATGCGCGCCACTTACCACTTGCAAGTGGAAGGATGGCAAGCCTAAAGACAATCATAACTACACAATGGGCAGTATTTGCATCAGTATTTGCAGTATTTTCATACTTTTATACTCTTTAATGAAAGGTGATACAAGGCGGAAGTCCGCGCCGTTTTTCAGCAGTCGCGTCACATGACCAACGCCAGCGAATGTCACAGTGACGTTGTCCAATGACAACGCCAGCTAGAGCTCAGCACAGCGTATCCGCGTATTCTCAATGTTTACACAGCACCGGACCAGACACGATTTGGATTGAATACGTGGACGCTGGCGGATTCCCGTTTCCCGGCGTTTCCAGGCGTTTTAATGTAAACGGACAGTGCATCTGCGAAGAAAACGAGACAGATACGGTCTAATGTAAACTTGGCCTAATACCGAAATGAGTAACCTACTTAAGATTAAACAATCAGGGGTGTCATGGAGCATTTTATTTGGCTCTGTTTATAATGATTTCTGGATTTCTTGATTTCTAATGTGTGCTGCTAGCAAAGAAATCCTTGTTCTCAGTTTTGTGTTTAAAGATTCCATAGTATAGAAACATTTACCTTGGCATAGTTGAAGAAGCTAAGTTCAGGTCATAGAACCAACATACAGCGAAGCTCAAACACTGCTGCTTTCTCTTTCAAATGCAAATCCCACATATAAAAACTAGAAGGGTCCGTGAAAGAGAGCATATATCCATATGTTTACAAATCTGGGATGTGGCTACATGGGCGGCATGGTGGTGTAGTGGTTAGCACTGTCGCCTCACAGCAAGAAGGTTCTGGGTTTGAGCCCAGCAGCCGACGGGGGCCGACTTTCTGTGCGGAGTTTGCATGTTCTCCCCGTGTCTGAGTGGGTTTCCTCCGGGTGCTCCGGTTCCCCCCACAGTCCAAAGACGTACAGGATAGGTTAACTGGTGACTCTAAATTGACTGTAGGTGTGAACGTCAGTGTGAATGGTTGTGTGTTTATGTGTCGGCCCTGTGATGATTTGGCGACTTGTCCAGGGTGTACCCCACCTCACATCCATAGTCAGCTGGGATTGGCTCCAGCTTGCCCGCGACCCTGCACAGGATAAGTGGTTACTGATATTGGATGGCTCGATGTGGATACATGCCATATACTTACTGAATATACAGTTTTACACTGATTAGACAGGGGCTTGATTATACACGGACCAATATTTACATGTATTGATTTGTTATTTTTGGATCTGGCTCATCAAACTTTACATTTTTCCTTCTAGTATCAAAAGAAAGCCACTCACCAACATATAGTGAAATCCAACCAATACTTATCCTATTACAGTTTTCTGGATCGAGGATCCAGACAAAGACACAGATCACTTTCAGCAATTAACTAGTTTTAAGCTGGGTTAGGACAAAGCTACGTACCGAATTTACTCCAAATCCATCCACAACTTTTTGAGTCATCTTGATAGCAAAAAATTGATCTAGATCCAGATATCTGGATCCTGTTCTGGCTCAACAATAAAATAAAAATCACTTGAACCGCGGATAATACTAAACCTGTACACCAAATTTCATCCAAATCTGTTCAATACTTTTTGTGTTACATTGGGAACAGACAAACAAAATCCTGGATCCACATACATATCTGGTTTTGCTTCAAAATGTAATCAATTGTTCCTTGGCCCATGGCTCACCTTTCTTCCAAATTTCATCCAAATCTGTTCAATACTTTGAGTTACATTGGGAACAGATAAACAAAAGCAAATGGAGGCAAAAACATAACCTCTTCCAACAAAGTTAACAGAGGTAAAGAGGTTGGCAAATGGGGTCAATTCCAAAATTCTGGACTTTTTCATAACAGTCGAGATTCATGAATATTCACACACCATAATTTGCATATACCAGCCCATGTTCAAGTTACTGGATACAAGTTACGGAGGCTATATTACCATAGCGCTACACAGCCAAAGCTTCAACAGTTCTGCAGGTATTGTGAAAAATGAAACAACAGCAACTGCCATTACAATGAGATAAAGTGTGGTTGGTGCACCAGTTATTGTTGACCACCATCTGTAGCATCTGCAACAAATCCTGTAAATCAAGGATTGGGCTCCTCAGCCACTTGAGAACCCACCAAGACCGAGCTGCCAATGACTAGAAGAACATCATCCTCACTTCTGAGGGACAGCCATGACAACAACGATTGTTGACGGATATCCCTGTTCTAACTGTAGTCTTTTCTTTGGTCTGTGAAGTTCACCATCCAGTTCGTTAGCTTCACAGTCCCATCAAGAACCAGTGTGCTGAAGCCACATCTCTTAAAATCAGTCCCTGCGAGATCTCTGTATGGTGAGCCACAGCCTTACTTCATCTATCTTTGTCCATTTGCAAGGAAACCACTTGGCAAAGAAAGTCTTTGCAGAGCAATTTGTAGCCTGGCCTGCACCCTGGCGCACTGCCATGCTTTTCCGTTCTCAACGGTGCTGCCTTCGTCTCTTTCCAGGTGGTGTGGGAATCCACAGAGCTGATGGTGCTGGCTAGCTCTTTTGAGATGCTATCAAAGTCGCTAACATTAAAAGATAAACTTCTAATAAACTCAAGATAAGTATTACATTACAGACATTTAGCAGAGGCTGTTATCCATAGCGACATACAACATACCCAGAGCAACCTGGGGAGCAGTTGGGAGTTAGGTGCCTTGCTCAAGGGCACTTCAATCATTCCTGCTGGTCCAGGGAATCAAACCAGCAATGTTTTGGTCCCAAAGCTGCTTCTCTAACCTTTAGCCCATGGTTTCCTCAGCCTAAAGGTAAGAGAAGTAAATATTATAAATAGCATCAGTATGGAAAGCACAGAGCTGCTCCTGCACATTTCACTCTGGACAGTTTCTCAAACCCTGGACAATATCGAGCAAGCATCACTCAGTGTTTGACACAGACGTGAGACGCAGTTCCAACTTTATTATCATAATCACAACTACAACTTTTAAGTAGCCATTGTAGCCATGTCATTTTATCTACTTGTTGACAGTTGAACCCAGATCAAAGAAATAGTCTGTCATATAAATCTACAGTATAAGATGCATCTTTGTCAGTCGCTTTGTTAAGTAAATCTCTAACTTAATAATTTATTCATGAACAAGACAAGAAGCTAACTCAGTCAGTTGCTTCAAGAGAGATCCACTCCAACTTTCTATTCAGACATGTTGCTGTGAGCTACAGTAGCACCAGGGTTGCCAGATTGATATGACCACTTGGGAAATTTCTAATGACATTTAGACTGCATTAATTTCCTTTGCTGTAAGTTGACAAAAGTTCAGATTGCTTTGAGAGTTGCTTTATGGTGAACGATATTTACATAACTACTTCATTGAGATATATCAAATTATTCCATCCACATTCACTGGATATGAGCAATCGCACACTCTCATTGGCTGCTCTGCTACTAGGGTATCAGCTCATATACCGTGAGTAGAGAAAAACAAAATAGCGGCGCGTGTTGCTGAACCAACTGAGGATGAAATAAAAACTCTACTTGAAAACAAAACTCCAAAAAAAGCAACATCCATCCATCCATCCATTATCTGCAGCCGCTTATCCTGTACAGGGTCGCAGGCAAGCTGGAGCCTATCCCAGCTGACTACGGGTGAAAGGCGGGGTACACCCTGGACAAGTCACCAGGGCTGACACATAGACACAGACAACCATTCACACCCACATTCACACCTACGGTCAATTTAGAGTCACCAGTTAACCTAACCTGCATGTCTTTGGACTGTGGGGGAAACCGGAGCACCCGGAGGAAACCCACGTGGACACGGGGAGAACATGCAAACTCCACACAGAAAGGCCCTCGTCGGCCACGGGCCTCCAACCCGGACCTTCTTGTTGTGAGGCGGCAGTGCTAACCACTACACCACCGTGCCGCCCCAAAAAAGGAACAAAATATGGATTAAAAGTATTTGATGGTCAGAACATATCTTTTTTTTATTTTTCAAGAATTATTATTATAACATTTTTCACAAATTGCTACTGTCATTTTGCCTGTTTGTCTACATTCTAAGCAGGAATGATTTTTCAGACATTTTGTATAAAAGTTTTTATTTCTTGAATTTGCAAAAAATAAAAATACTTCATTTCTTAAAATCCAGTGAATGTGGAGAGAATAAAACAGTTATTCCACTCAATCTTATCATACATGGCTTATAGCCAACTGCCTCATCGGCTATCAGCTCATGTACAACTCTATTTCATGGAATAACTTAATTATAAATACAGAAAATATACAGAGAGGTCAAAATTTATTTTATTAAATGTTGATTTTGCCACAAAATCATAATTTAATTTTAGAAAGAAAAAGTAAGTACAGATGAAAGAAAAAGAAAAAGGAAAGAAGGAAAAGTAAATACAGATGAAAGAAAGAAAGAAAGAAAGAAAGAAAGAAAGAAAGAGTACAGATGAAAGAAAGAAAGAAAGAAAGAAAGAAAGAAAGAGTACAGATGAAAGAAAAAGGAAAAGGAAAGAAGGAAAAGGACAGATGAAAGAAAGAAAGAAAGAAAGAAAGAAAGAAAGAAAGAAAGGTAAGTACAGATGAAAGAAAGAAGGATGGATAAGTACAGATGAAAGAAAGAAAGAAAGAAAGAAAGAAAGAAAGAAAGAAAGAAAGAAAAGTACAGAAAGAAAAAGGAAATAAGGAAAAGTACAGATGAAAGAAAGAAACGTACAGATTAAAGAAAGAAAAAAGAAAGGAAGGGAGAAGATGGAAGGAAGGATAAGTACAGATGAAAAAGAAAGAAAGAAAGAAAGAAAGAAAGAAAGAAAGAGTACAGATGAAAGAAAAAGAAAGGAAAGAAGGAAAAGTACAGATGAAAAAAGAAAGAAAGAAAGAAAGAAAGAAAGAAAGAAAGAAAGAATACAGATGAAAGAAATAGAAAAAGGAAAGAAGGAAAAGTACATATGAAAGAAAGAAAGAAAGAAAGAAAGAAAGAAAGAAAGAAAGAAAGAAAGAAAGAAAGGTAAGTACAGATGAAAGAAAGAAAGAAAGAAAGAAAGAAAGAAAGAAAAGAAAGAAAGAAAGAAAGAAAGAGATGAAAGAAAAAGGAAAGAAGGAAAAGTACAGAAAGAAAAAGGAAAGAAGGAAAAGTACAGATGAAAGAAAGAAAAAAGAAAGGAAGGGAGAAGAAGGAAGGAAGGATAAGTACAGATGAAAAATAAATAAATAAATAAATAGTACAGATGAAAGAAAAAGAAAGGAAAGAAGGAAAAGTACAGATGGATGAAAGAAAGAAAGAAAGAAAGAAAGAAAGAAAGAAAGAAAGAAAGAAAGAGTACAGATGAAAGAAAGAAAAAGAAAGAAAGAAATGAAGGGAGAAGAAGGAAGGAAGGGTAAGTACAGAAGAAAGAAAGAAAGAAAGAAAGAAAGAAAGAAAGAAAAAGAAAGAAAGAAAACAAATGAATGAAGGAACAGTAAGCACAAATGAAAGAAAGAAAGAAAGAAAGAAAGAAAGAAAGAAAGAAAGAAAGAAAGAAAGAAAAATATGTTAATTATCTGGCAACCCTGGCCATCATGGTGCCTGTGTGAGTTTTCTTGCTGCAAACCAGCCAATCAAAGCAGAGCTCATCAGCATATTAATGAGCCCACCAAAAAAAAAGGAATCCAATGGGTGTGTAGTACCACATCTGGGCATTTTTCCCCAAACAAAGCCACATGCCTTATTTAGATATCAGGGAAGAATTTAAAATACTGTATAAATGCATACTCTGGCACCTTTAAGATGCTACCGTATGTGTTTAAATTGTACATTGGATTCGTCGCGTGAGGACGGCCAACCTGGCTGTGTGGAGCAGTATCAGTGGGCGTGGCCATTAAAAGTGAGCATACAATGCCGATCATTTAATTATTTGTATTTTAGGACAGTACAGTAATAGTCACATGGCGTCACATGGTGTTGGATGTTTGGAGTCTTTTTTACAAGCACCGTGGAACTGGTTGGAGTACATGAGTTTTTACAGATGCCTTGCGTAAAAAGAACCCACAAAAAATGATTGGGAGCCGACGCCCATTTGTATACACTCTGAAATGAGAATGCCTTCGTGTGTATTCGATTGCATGCTAAAATATTGCATAAACAGTAGGTGCTCATCAATCTGCAATCACACTGTGAGTGGCAGAAGGGATGAACGGCAAAGGTTATTACATTCCCTCTGATAAATAAAACTGAGTGACACGGCAACAGAGAAAAAAGCTCCACTTTCTTTTTATTGTGGCAGGAGGGAAGATGATAAAGAGAATGGGTGCCAGAAAACAAAATACGCCTCATTGATGAGGTTATTACCAAACAAAATAACAGCATAGAAGGTAAACAAAATAGAAAATGCAGGTAATTGTGATTTTTAGCATGTCCACAAAGTCAACGGTGGCTTACTTTATCCGGGAGTGCTTGTAACAAAGGGGGGGGTGGGGGGGGGGGGGGGGGGGTGAGACACTCGATGTGTAATCTGCACATTTTATGAGCTGTTCATTCAAATGGACTTGGAGCTCGACAAGAAATGGCATGTGTCCCTGTGGAATGTCTCTCTTCAACTATGGCAGCAGGAAGGAAAAAAAAAAATGGACAGAGTAAAAGTCTTTGGTGCAGCAAAATGACTGAGGAAAAGACTAGTTTCTTTTATTGCACTTCTTTTTATTTCCTTTCTGTAACAATTCTTTATGTTTTTGGATCTTCCTTTGGGGATACAAGAAAGGAATGCAAACAAATAAACACAAAGGCAATAGTATAATATTTGCTGGATATTTATTTCAACTTTCCAACTAATTTCTGTAAATGGTGAAACTCAACTGTGAGTAAGAACGACTGTACTAAGAATTCTCATACAAGAGGTGGACTTGTTGGAATTGTGTATGTGTATGCAGCATACATCAGCTAGTGTGCATGCCTGTCAGTCAATGAAACAGTCAGTGAATCAGTCACTTAGTCAGTTTGTGAGTCAGTCACTGAGTTAGTCAGTCAGGCAGTGATTCAGGCGAACAATGAATCAGTCAGGTGGTCAGTGAATCAGTCAGTCAGTCGATCGGTCAGTTAATCAGTCAGTCAGTGAATCAGTCAGTAAATCGGTCAGTCAGTGAATTGGTCAGTGAGTCAGTCAGCGAATCAGTCAGTAATTGAATCAGGCAATGAATTAGTCAGTGAGTCAGTCAGTGAATCAGTCAGTAATTGAATCATGGCAGTGAATTGGTCAGTGAATCAGTCAGTCGGTAAAACAGTTAGTCAGTCAGCAAATCAGTTAGTAAATCAGTCAGTCAGTGAATCGATCAGTTAGTCAGTAAATCAGTCAGTCAGTCAGTGAATCAGTCAGTCAGTAATTGAATCAGTCAGTAAATTGGTCAGTTAGTGAATCAGTCAGTGGATCAGTGAATCAGGTCAGTGAGTAATTCAGTCACTCAGTTGGTAAATCAGTTAGTCAGTTAATCAGTCAGTCAGTGAAGTTATTCAGTGAATTGGCCAGTTAGTCAGTAAATTGGTCAGTTAGTCATTGAATCAGTCAGTGAATTGGCCAGTTAGTCAGTAAATCAGTCAGACAGTGAATTGGCCAGTTAATCAGTGAATCAGTGTACAACCCGATTCCAAAAAAGTTGGGACAAAGTACAAATTGTAAATAAAAACGAATGCAATGATGTGGAAGTTTCAAAAGTCCATATTTTATTCAGAATAGAACATAGATGACATATCAAATGTTTAAACTGAGAAAATGTATCATTTAAAGAGAAAAATTAGGTGATTTTAAATTTCATGACAACAACACATCTCAAAAAAGTTGGGACAAGGCCATGTTTCCCACTGTGAGACATCCCCTTTTCTCTTTACAACAGTCTGTAAACGTCTGGGGACTGAGGGAGACAAGTTGCTCAAGTTTAGGGATAGGAATGTTAACCCATTCTTGTCTAATGTAGGATTCTAGTTGCTCAACTGTCTCAGGTCTTTTTTGGCCAGTTCAGTACCCGGACCCTTCTTCTACGCAGCCATGATGCTGTAATTGATGCAGTATGTGGTTTGGCATTGACATGTTGGAAAATGCAAGGTCTTCCTGAAAGAGACGTCGTCTGGATGGGAGCATATGTTGCTCTAGAACCTGGATATACCTTTCAGCATTGATGGTGTCTTTCCAGATGTGTAAGCTGCCCATGCCACATGCACTAATGCAACCCCATACCATCAGAGATGCAGGCTTCTGATCTGAGCGCTGATAACAACTTGGGTCGTCCTTCTCCTCTTTAGTCCGAATGACACGGCGTCCCTGATTTCCATAAAGAACTTCAATTTTGATTCGTCTGACCACAGAACAGTTTTCCCACTTTGCCACAGTCCATTTTAAATGAGCCTTGGCTCAGAGAAGACGTCTGCGCTTCTGGATCATGTTTAGATACGGCTTCTTCTTTGAACTATAGAGTTTTAGCTGGCAACGGCGGATGGCACGGTGAATTGTGTTCACAGATAATGTTCTCTGGAAATATTCCTGAGCCCATTTTGTGATTTCTATTACAGAAGCATGCCTGCATGTGATGCAGTACCGTTTAAGGTGCCCGAAGATCACGGGCACCCAGTATGGTTTTCCGGCCTTGACCCTTACACACAGAGATTCTTCCACATTCTCTGAATCTTTTGATGAGATTATGCACTGTAGATGATGATATGTTCAAACTCTTTGCAATTTTAACACTGTCGGACTCCTTTCTGTATTGCTCCACTATTTGTCGGCGCAGAATTAGGGGGGATTGGTGATCCTCTTCCCATCTTTACTTCTGAGAGCCGCTGCCACTCCAAGATGCTCTTTTTATACCCAGTCATGTTAATGACCTATTGCCAATTGACCTAATGAGTTGCAATTTGGTCCTCCAGCTGTTCCTTTTTTGTACCTGTAACTTTCCCAGCCTCTTATTGCCCCTGTCCCAACTTTTTTGAGATGTGTTGCTGTCATGAAATTTCAAATGAGCCAATATTGGGCATGAAATTTTCAAAATGTCTCACTTTCGACATTTGATATGTTGTCTATGTTCTATTGTGAATACAATATCAGTTTTTGAGATTTGTAAATTATTGCATTCTGTTTTTATTTACAATTTGTACTTTGTCCCAACTTTTTTGGAATCGGGGTTGTCGTCAGTCAATTATCCTTTCAAGTCAGTCAGTGACACAGCATTAGTAAATCAGTTAGTTAGACAGTGTTAGTAAATCAGTCATTGCCAATCAGTAAGTCAGTGAATCAATCAATCAATCAATCAATCAATCAATCAATCAATCAATCAATCAATCAGTGTATCACTCAGACAGGCAGACCATCAGTGAATCAGTCAGTCAGTCAGTCACTCAATCAGACAGTCAATCAATTAGGCAGTGAGTCATTCAGGAGGTGAATGATACAGTCAGTCAGTCTCAGTCAGTGAATCAGTCAGTTGGTAAAACAGTCAGTCAGCAGATCAGTTAGTTAGTAAATCAGTCAGTCAGTGATTCGGTCAGTTAGTCAGTAAATCAGTCAGTCAGCGAATCAGTCAGTCAGTAATTGAATCAGTCAGTAAATCGGTCAGTTAGTCAGGTGAATCAGTCAGTGAGTAAATCAGTCACTCAGTTGGTAAATCAGTTAGTCAGTTTATCAGTCAGTTAGTCAGTGAAGTCATTCAGTGAATTGGTCAGTTAGTCAGTAAATCAGTCAGTCAGTGAATTGGCCAGTTAGTCAGTGAATCAGTCAGTCAGTGAATTGGCCAGTTAGTCAGTGAATCAGTCCATCAGTGTACCGGTAGTCAGTCAATTAGCCTTTCAGTTAGTCAGTGATACAGCATTAGTAAATCAGTTAGTTAGACAGTGTTAGTAAATCAGTCTTTGCCAATCAATCAATCAATCATCAATCAATCAATCAATCAATCAATCAATCAATCAATCACTCAGACAGGCAGACCATCAGTGAATCAGGTCATAGTGGATCAGGTTAAGGCAGATTTTGCTCCAAATCGTGCACTTTGTGATATAAGCATGAAACTTTGGCACGATTGTTGCTGATCAGTCACTTTTTCAGAAAAAAGTGCTAGCCATGAAAAAAATTCAATATGGCGGCCATTTTTTCAAGATGGCCACCAGACGTGTCCCTGTTTTGTGGTTTTGCTAAAAAAAACACAGTGCAAATTATGATATGAACATGAAAGTTGTCAATAATGTTCTGCGTAGGTCATGTTATCAGCTAAAAGTGCCTAGCCCCCCAAAAAATTCAATTTGGCGGCCATTTTTTCAAGATGGTCGCCTAAAAATCCCCCGTTAGTGGTCTTGCTCTGGTGTCAAAGTACAAAAGATGAATTCAATGAAACATTGTTGATTTATTGCCATTATAATACTGAATTACATGCAGAAAAACAGAATGATTGCACAATTAGCCAATCTAGCATGATGAAAAGCCTATTTTTCACAGTGGATAATCTTGTGAAACCCTTACATTCCAATGCTTTTTTGGGAAAATTCCCATATCTTTCCTAAGCTCCAAGAGTTGTTCTTGCTGATTGATCCTTCCATCAAATAGTCCCAAATGAATTGGTCACATGATTTTCCAGCATGCTCATAGGCCTTTCAGAGAAAAAACAAGTGAACGAAAATAGTGCTAATGCTCAACAGTGAAAAATAACTTCGTCAAATCTATGACATCGACAAAAATATCCATTGCTGAGATCTAGCTTTTATCCCTGAACTGCTACCCCCCTCCCCCAGCGCCCAATTACACAGTTTTAGGTAGACCAATGAAAAAATGTACCTACCATAAAAATGGTTTGCCAGCTCTGATTTATGAATGGATATGTACCACTGTCCAAAGTGAAGTTTGGTAGACCATTTGAATTTGGATTACTTTGCCATCGCCAGCATGGCTAGGCCCAAAGTTCAGTCACTGTTCCTTGCTTAAAAATCTCACAAGGGCAACTGCACAGTGGAGTACACCCTATTCCAGCCTTCGAGCACTTGCATTTGGGATACTAACTCAATGTTTAGCTGACATTGAACCCCATGCTGAGTTTCACAGCAGTGTCTGTCACCAGTGTGCCCTGGTAGTGAGCGACATACACTCTCTTCTTACACCCTATGAACTGCCAGAAGATGTGCCATTACTCGGCTTCTCATAGTCCTGTTCCAGTAAGTGCCATTACTCGTCCTCCTCATCCCCTTCCAGTTAGTGCCATTACTCAGTTTCTTCTGCCAAGAGCAACTGGTTTTGAGGCGCAGATACCCGCCTTTTGCACCACCTCTATCTGCAAAATCACCCCTGCCGGCTCTGGAAGGCTAGGGTGGACACTTGACTGCCAGAGGCTGTGTGGTTCGCAAGCCATTTGGGATATTTTGTAAGCAATGAGAGCTCATTGCCATCCCGGCAATAGCAGTCCATTTTAGGGGCACACATGAGCACAACCACACAACGGGGATGTGCGTTCTGGCAGCCATCTTGAAAAATGGCTGCCATATTGAATGTTTTGGTCTGTTAGCACTTTCAACTGAAAACATGACCTACACAGAACATTATTGCCAAATTTCAGGTTCATATGACAATATGCACTGTGGCTTTTTAACAAAGCCACAAAATGGGTACGCGTCTGGTGGCCATCTTGAAAAATGGCCGCCATATTGAATTTTCTGGAGGGCTAGCACTTTTAACTGATACATGACTACACAGAACATTATTGCCAAATTTCATGTGTATATAACAATTTGCTCTGTGGTTTTCTTAACAAAAACATGAAACGAGGATGCGTCTGGCGGCCATCTTGAAAAATGGCCGCCATATTGAATTTTTTTCGTGGCTAGCACTTTTTTCTGAAAAAAGTGACCTATAAGCAACAATCATGCCAAATTTCATGCTTATATCACAAAGTGCACGATGGTTTGCTTAACCTGCTCTACTATCAGTCAATCACTCAATCAGACAGTCAATCAATTGGCAGTGAGTCATTCAGGAGGTGAATGATGCAGTCAGTCAGTCAGTGAATCAGCTGGTTAATAAATCAGTCAGTGTCAGTCAAACAGCTAGTCGGTGACTCAATCAATCAAACATTTAATCAATCAGTTAATCTGTGAGTCAGTCAGTCAGTCAGTCAGTCAAAAAAAGCAGGCTGGAGTGGGAAAGTCTGGGTCAGTTCTAAAACATTTTCTTTACCCTCAAAACCTGAAATGTGCATAATCATCACAATCTGGTTTATTAATTTATTTTCACTTAAGGCTTGGCAAAGGACTTGACGAGTGATCTGAAGCAAAAAGAAATGCTTGTCAGCAGTTTGTCACCTTGAAAATAATTTTGCCCTGCTTGCCACTATGTTTAGAAAACCAAGACCCAATATTGATATAGAAAAGCTATTAAAATGACATGTAGGCAGGTAGAGGAACGAAGAGGGGGCTGGAATGAGTCCTCGAAGAACCCTGCACGGGCTCATCTCATCTCATCTCATCTCATTATCTCTAGCCGCTTATCCTGTTCTACAGGGTCGCAGGCAAGCTGGAGGCCTATCCCAGCTGACCACGGGCGAAAGGCGGGGTACACCCTGGACAAGTCGCCAGGTCATCACAGGGCTGACACATAGACACAGGACAACCATTCACACTCACATTCACACCTACGGTCAATTTAGAGTCACCAGTTAACCTAACCTGCATGTCTTTGGACTGTGGGGAAGAACCGGAGCACCCGGAGGAAACCCACGCGGACACGCGGAGAACATGCAAACTCCGACAGAAAGGCCCCTCGTCAGCCACGGGGCTCGAACCCGGACCTTCTTGCTGTGAGGCGACAGCGCTAACCACTACACCACCGTGCCGCCCCCCTGCACGGGCTGCAGATGAAAATTCCCAGGCTTGTCTTGCCAGATTTATTTATCCAGGAGCCCTGAATCATCCTCATATCCCTCATGACACACACACACACACACACACACACACACACACACACACACCAGAGGACAGTGTTTTAATCTGGATTTGACCAGAGATTACATTCAGGGCCAAACAATTTGCAGGTGGAACAAAACCCTCTTTCTGATACACAGCCTCATAATTACAGGGAAAAAAAAAATAATATACAGAGTCAGAGCAACTCTCTTGAGATGCTTTTATTTTTCACAAGATAGCCTCATAAACATGGTTATATATGCAACAAACACATTTACCGCCGTTGAACAATAGCTTCCCCTGTGTTCTCCTGAAACTTCATAAAAAATAAATCAGGTTGTTAAGCTAACCATGTAAAAATGCAACGTCGGTCAATAACATTCAGCACACACCACCTGCACGAAGGTACCGTACACCGATGCTTTGGTAAACAACCTTTGTTTGCCATTGACCTGGTTTCATCTTTCAAATGATGTCTTCACCTGCATAAACGCAGCGCCTAAAAAAGAGGCACCAAGCCAGGGAGCAGAAATGTAATCAAACCGATGCCTCTCCACTTCACAGAGGGAGCACGGCCACCTCCTGCTCCTCTCGACAGAATAAATGTGGGATTATGGGTTTAATAAGATTTATTGCTCGTCTTTGAGTGATTTGCGCATATTATTGAAAGTCTAAAAAAACAAAAGAGAGAAGAGATGATCAGCGCTTTGTCCTTGTCCTCATATTACACAATGGCTCATCTGCATGGTAATTTGCATAATATTGGGCCCTTACAATAGAGAAAATCATATTTCCTCAGGGAACAGGGGGTTTATTCAATGATATATAGAGACACACACACACGCTTCAAAGCATGGACGCATTAAGTCCAACCACAGCATGAGCAATGTGTCTATTTAAAGAAACACGGTAATATCTGCAGTTAAAGCAGTTCGACGCTGCCTTTTGATAGCAGACGGTCAGATCTGAGATCCTTCACATATCCTCGAGGCATTTAGTACGATTCAGGATTTTAAAACGTGCTGGCTCTCAAGGGTTTCCAGGATCCCGTTGTTTCAGCCAGAGCCTCATAGCTTTTATAGCTTTAAATGTATAACCCCAAATCAGGAATGGTGAAATTGAAATTAAACCTGAAAACAATAATCCGTAAATAATAATCGAAACTGGCTAGTCTTCAACTGTTTAGTTCGGGTGAGTCTGTGCTCATGATCGTGCCAGATTCCTGTTCTTGGCTGAAGGAAAAGAACTTGATGTGGTCTTCTGCTGTTGTAGCCCATTCATCTCAAGGTTTGAGGTTTTGTGCATGCTGAGATGCTTTTCTGCTCACCACGTTTGTAAAGAGTGATTAGTTAAGTTACTGTATAATTCCTGGCAGCTTGAACCAATCTGGTGTTTTCCTCTGATCTCACATTTCCATTCACTCGATGTTTGTCTTTCACACCATTCTCTCATGTAAAATCTAATGACTGTCATATGATATCTAATGAGCAATTGTGCTCTCTGATTGGCTACTCTACTACTAGGCTATCAGCTCATATACTGTGAGTAAAGAAAAACAAAATGGTGGAGCGTGTTGCTGAACCAACCGAGAACGAAATAAAAACTTTACTCAACCCCCCCCCCCCACCCCCCCAAAAAAAAAAATAGGAATAAAAGTATATGATGGTAAGAACGTATCTTTATTTTTTTAAGGATTATTATGAATATAATTGCATTTTTCACAAATTGCTCCTGTCGTTTCGCCGGTTTGTTTACATTCATCTGTAAGCATTAAATTTTTTGTAATTTTTTTTAGACTGGTTCAAAAGCTCAAAGAAGTTTGAAAAATTACATCACTGAAATGTCCAAGGAAGAATTAAATACATCTAAAGCTATCCTATACCTCGGCACGACAGCAAGACGGCACTTTCTACAAAAAAACAACACTAAAGTCAATTCGTGCCGCCATCGACAGGTTTTTAAGAAGACCGTCTAAGCGGAAATGATTTTGTCTGACGTTTTATATTAAATTTTTATTTATCGAATTTGCAAAAAATAAAAATGCCCTGTTTCTCAAAATCCAGTGAATGTGGATAGAATAAAACAATTATTGCACTCAATCTTGTCGTACATGGATTATAGCCGACTTGGTGCTACGCGCCTCATCAGGTATCAGCTCGTGTATGACTCCATTTCATGGAATAATTGTAATATATTAAAAAAAAAACATTATAATGGCGTTTAGCAGACGCTCTTATCCAGAGCGACATACAACATACCCAGAGCAGCCGAGAGAGCAGTTAGGGGTTAGGTGTCTTGCTCAAGGGCACTTCAGTCATTCTTGTTGGTCCAGGAGATTGAACCAGCGACCTTTATGGTCCCAAAGCTGCTTCTTTAATTTATATATCATACATGTCAACCTTTGGTCAATCAAACCTGTATAACCAACCTCCAAAATCCGTATTTCCCTTATAAAATCCGTATAAGATGCAAATTAAAATAATTTACCTAAAATTTGAATGATAATTAACAATGATATATCCCAGTTACTTTTTATTCAATATTAATAACAATAAACCTTCAGAATGAATACAAAGCTCCAATGTTTGACAAAAACACAAAGTGTTATCAGCGTAGTTACGAAGGAAATACTTCGTTGTTTGGAGACAGGTTTCACCGAGCGGCTATTATGCGCGAGACTTCATATTAGCCACAAAGTCAGGAAAATCTGTTCGTAAAATTACGTTATAATGACCAAATACAGGCGGCACGGTGGTGTAGTGGTTAGCGCTGTTGCCTCACAGCAAGAAGGTCCTAGGTTCGAGCCCTGGGGCCGGCGAGGGCCTTTCTGTGCGGAGTTTGCATGTTCTCCCCGTGTCTGCGTGGGTTTCCTCCGGGTGCTCCGGTTTCCCCCACAGTCCAAAGACATGCAGGTTAGGTTAACTGGTGACTCTAAATTGAGCGTAGGTGTGAATGTGAGTGTGAATGGTTGTCTGTGTCTATGTGTCAGCCCTGTGATGACCTGGCGACTTGTCCAGGGTGTACCCCGCCTTTCGCCCGTAGTCAGCTGGGATAGGCTCCAGCTTGCCTGCGACCCTGTAGAAGGATAAAGCGGCTAGAGATGATGAGATGAGATGAGATGAGATGACCAAATACAATGAAAAGTATTTTTCCAGTCTCACCTGTGAAAGGTAATCCCATGTGATCTCGTTTGGACGGTAAACCTGTTGGTACAGTTAAACGCAGCACATGAATGAGGCATCTTTATTCTCGGCTACTGTCTAGACGCTATACCAGAGACGGCTGAAGAATCGCCACTTTGCCACATCCAATATGGCGGCGAGGATGACGTATGATTCGACGCAGAAGGCGGCGTCTATGTTTATATGTCTATGACTTCCCGGTTGGCGGGATTCTCGCAATGCGGTGTGCGCATGATCAAAAGTGGAACGAAGTCTCGCTACCACAAGATAACGCGCGATTTCATAAGACTCTTTACTGGCTGTCTGTGGTGTACAGTACGTTTGTAAATGTTATGCGCTCTTTTATCTCGTCTCGTCTCGTCTCGTCTTCTTCCGCTTTATCCGGGACCGGGTCGCGGAGGCAGCAGTCTAAGCAGGGAAGCCCAAACTTCCCTTTCCCCAGACACCTCGGCCAGCTCCTCGGGAAGAACACCGAGGCGTTCCCAGGCCAGCCGAGAGACATAGTCCCTCCAGCGTGTCCTGGGTCTTCCCCGGGGCCTCCTCCCGGGGGGACATGCCTGGAACACCTCCCCAGGGAGGCGTCCAGGAGGCATCCGAAAAAGATGCCCGAGCCACCTCAGCTGATTCCTCTCGATGTGGAGCAGCAGCGGCTCTACTCCGAGCTCCTCCCGAGTGACTGTGCTTCTCACCCTATCTCTAAGGGAGCGCCCAGCCACCCTGCGAAGGAAACTCATTTCGGCCGCTTGTATCCGCGATCTTGTCCTTTCGGTCATTACCCAAAGCTCATGACCATAGGTGAGAGTCGGAACGTAGATCGACCGGTAAATTGAGAGCTTCGCCTTTTGGCTCAGCTCCTTCTTCACCACAACGGACCGGTAAAGCGACCGCATCACTGCGGAGGCTGCACCGATCCGCCTGTCGATCTCACGCTCCATCCTTCCCTCACTCGTGAACAAGATCCCGAGATACTTAAACTCCTCCACTTGAGGCAGGACTTCTCCACCAACCTGGAGAGGGCAAGCCACCCTTTTCCGGTCGAGAACCATGGCCTCGGACTTGGAGGTGCTGATTCTCATCCCAGCCGCTTCACACTCGACTGCAAACCGCCCCAGTGCATGCTGAAGGTCCTGGTTTGAAGAAGCCAACAGGACAACATCATCCGCAAAAAGCAGAGATGAAATCCTGTGGTTCCCAAACAGGATTCCTTCCGGCCCCTGGCTGCGCCTAGAAATTCTGTCCATAAAAATTATGAACAGAACCGGTGACAAAGGGCAGCCCTGCCGGAGTCCAACATGCACTGGGAACAGGTCTGACTTACTGCCGGCAATGCGAACCAGACTCCTGCTCCGTTCGTACAGGGACCGGACAGCCCTTAGCAAAGAGCCCCGAACCCCATACTCCCGAAGCACCCCCCACAGAATACTACGGGGGACACGGTCGAATGCCTTCTCCAGATCCACAAAGCACATGTGGACTGGTTGGGCAAACTCCCATGAACCCTCGAGCACCCTATGAAGGGTATAGAGCTGGTCCAGTGTTCCGCGACCAGGACGAAAACCGCATTGTTCCTCCTGGATCCGAGGTTCGACTATTGGTCGAATTCTCCTCTCCAGTACCCTGGAGTAAACCTTCCCTGGGAGGCTGAGAAGTGTGATTCCCCTATAATTGGGGCACACTCTCCGGTCCCCTTTCTTAAAAAGAGGGACCACCACCCCAGTCTGCCACTCCAGAGGCACTGTCCCTGACCGCCACGCGATGTTGCAGAGGCGTGTCAACCAAGACAGCCCCACAACATCCAGAGACTTGAGATACTCAGGGCGGATCTCATCCACCCCCGGTGCCTTGCCACCGAGGAGCTTGCAAACCACCTCAGTGACTTCGGCTTGGGTAATGGACGAGTCCACCTCTGAGTCATCAGCCTCAGTCTCCTCAGTGGAAGACATGACGGTGGGATTGAGGAGATCCTCAAAGTATTCCTTCCACCGCCCGACAATGTCCCCAGTCGAGGTCAACAGCTCCCCACCCGCACTGTAAACAGTGTTGGCAGAGTACTGCTTCCCCCTCCTGAGGCGCCGGACGGTTTGCCAGAATTTCTTCGAGGCCGACCGATAGTCCTTCTCCATGGCCTCCCCAAACTCCTCCCAGTTCCGAGTTTTTGCCTCCGCAACTGCCCGAGCTGCAGCACGCCTGGCCTGCCGATACCCGTCAGCTGCCTCGGGAGTCCTGGAGGTTAACATGGCCCGATAGGACTCCTTCTTCAGCTTGACGGCATCCCTTACTTCCGGTGTCCACCACCGGGTTCGGGGATTGCCGCCACGACAGGCACCGGAGACCTTGCGGCCACAGCTCCGAACAGCTGCGTCCACAATGGAGGTAGAGAACATGGTCCACTCAGACTCAATGTCCCCCGCCTCCCTCGGAAGCTGGGAAAAGCTCTCCCGGAGGCGGGAGTTAAAGACCTCCCCGACAGAGTGCTCGGCCAGACGTTCCCAGCAGACCCTCACCATACGTTTGGGCCTGCCAGGTCTGTCCAGCTTCCTCCTCCGCCAGCGGATCCAACTCACCACCAGGTGGTGATCAGTTGACAGCTCAGCCCCTCTCTTCACCCGAGTGTCCAAGACATAGGGCCGGAGATCAGATGAAACGACTACAAAGTCTATCATTGACCTCCGACCTAAGGTGTCCTGGTGCCACGTGCACTTATGGACACCCCTATGCTCGAACATGGTGTTCGTTATGGACAAACCGTGACTAGCACAGAAGTCCAATAACAAAACACCACTCGGGTTCAGATCGGGGAGGCCGTTCCTCCCAACCACGCCCCTCCAGGTGTCACTGTCATCTCCCACGTGAGCATTGAAGTCCCCCAGTAACACAATGGAGTCCCCAGTCTGAGCACTCCTCAGTACCTCTCCCAGGGACTCCAAGAAGGCCGGATACTCTATACTGCTATTTGGGCCATAGGCACAAACAACAGCAAGAGCCCTCTCCCCAATCCGAAGGCGCAGCGAGGCGACCCTCTCGTTCACTGGGGTAAACTCCAACACATGGCGGCTGAGCTGGGGAGCTATAAGCAAGCCCACACCAGCCCGCCGCCGCTCACCACGGGCGACTCCAGAGAAGTAGAGAGTCCAGCCCCTCTCGAGGAGCTGGGTTCCAGAGCCCAAGCTGTGCGTGGAGGTGAGCCCGACTATCTCTAGCCGGTACCTCTCAACCTCCCGCACAAGCTCAGGCTCTTTCCCCCCCAGCGAAGTGACATTCCATGTCCCAACAGCCAGCCGCTGTGTCCGGGGATCAGGTCGTCGAGGCCCCTGCCTTCGACTGCCACCCAATCCACATTGCACCAGTCCCCTACTGCTACCTCTGTGGGTGGTGAACCCACAGGAGGCGCTCTTTTATCATCGTGGGAATTGATTATAGCTCTAAATAAATATTGAAGTTTTTTTAAAGAATCCGTATAACTTTATATATATATATATATATATACACACACACACACACACACACACACACTTCCATACAGATGAAGGAAATGCATAGATTTAAAACTATATTTGAACATTTTGAAACTTTGTTTTGTGCTCATCACTTCACACACACACACACACACACACACACACACACACATTGATTCACCTCAGTCTTATTTCACTCTCTGCCTCCAAGTGAGTGCTGTTGTCATGCAATCTCCTTTCCTATATAGGTGCATAAATGTCAAACTGCAAACTTTTTGTAGGCGGACTTGCCTCATTACTGCATTATTATGTATGTGAGCACAGCGAGAGGCAATTCTCATATTTATATCCATATAACCTCGCTTCCTTATGCTCGCGGAAAGTGATGCTGCATCTGTCCTCAAGATGGAAAAAAAAAAAATGCAGTCATAAGCGTGTACACTCTAGAGCCAGAAACACCACATGATGGCTATCAGGGGGTGACATTTGTGTGTCAGTCCAAGCAGAAGGCCAGAGCTGTGATTGGCTCAGGGAGTGGCAGACAGATTAGGACTTGCCTCAACCTCCCAAATGCGCTCAGCTTTCTTTCTAATGGGCTCAAAATCAGGATGGAAAAAGGGATGATTGTGTGACAGGCTGTGATTTGAGTCGCACAAGCCTGAGATGCAATTTAAATGCATTTTATCGGCGGATTTTGCAGATGGGATGCAAAACGTTCCTTTGTAAGCCATGCAGGTACTGCAATTCATCCCAAATCCATCTTGTGAAAGATCTCGGCTTCCTATAATGCAGTGGTCAGTCAGAACATTCTATCTTGAAATGTTGAATCGGGTTTTCCATTTCATCCAATTGATCAGGTCCAGGAGCACTAATTGTCAACACGTGTAATATGTTGTTGTTGTTGTGGTTGTGGGATTTAAAAGTAATCACACCGGTGTGTGAGTTTAGTGCGATGCTTACTGGCAAAATCAATAAAACATTCAGTCATGGTTAAGCATGGACGATCCATACTCATCAGGTTTGAAATTGGTGAGTGCCACGAACACAAAGCACTATTTATTTACTTTAAAATAAAAATAACCACTGATCCAGGCATCGTTGTGGTGTAGCATTTTGAATCTGAGCTTGGGTTACTATCGATGTGGAGTTTCATCAGGCTTTACCAGTTTCCTCCCACCTTCCAGACACATTCTAGTGCGTTAATCATCTCATCTCATTATCTCTAGCCGCTTTATCCTGTTCTACAGGGTCGCAGGCGAGCTGGAGCCTATCCCAGCTGACTACGGGCAAGAGGTGGGGTACACCCTGGACAAGTCGCCAGGTCATCACAGGGCTGACACATAGACAACCATTCACACTCACATTCACACCTACGCTCAATTTAGAGTCACCAGTGAACCTAACCTGCATGTCTTTGGACTGTGGGGGAAACTGGAGCACCCGGAGGAAACCCACGCGGACACGGGGAGAACACGCAAACTCCGCACAGAAAGGCCCTCGCCGGCCATGGGGCTCGAACCCGGACCTTCTTGCTGTGAGGCGACAGCGCTGACCACTACACCACCGAGCCGCCATGATGGCTTATATCCAGTGAATTTGGATAGAATAAATCAATAAATTATATATATATATATATATATATATATATATATATATATATATATATATATATATATATATGCACACACACAAACCCGATTCCAAAAAAGTTGGACCAAAGTACAAATTGTAAATAAAAACGGAATGCAATAATTTACAAATCTCAAAAACTGATTTGTATTCACAATAGAACATAGACAACATATCAAATGTCGAAAGTGAGACATTTTGAAATTTCATGCCAAATATTGGCTCATTTGAAATTTCATGACAGCAACACATCTCAAAAAAGTTGGGACAGGGGCAATAAGAGGCTGGAAAAGTTAAAGGTACAAAAAAGGAACAGCTGGAGGACCAAATTGCAACTCATTAGGTCAATTGGCAATAGGTCATTAACATGACTGGGTATAAAAAGAGCATCTTGGAGTGGCAGCGGCTCTCAGAAGTAAAGATGGGAAGAGGATCACCAATCCCCCTAATTCTGCGCCGACAAATAGTGGAGCAATATCAGAAAGGAGTTTGACAGTGTAAAATTGCAAAGAGTTTGAACACATCATCATCTACAGTGCATAATATCATCAAAAGATTCAGAGAATCTGGAAGAATCTCTGTGCGTAAGGGTCAAGGCCGGAAAACCATACTGGGTGCCCGTGATCTTCGGGCCCTTAGACGGCACTGCATCACATACAGGCATGCTTCTGTATTGGAAATCACAAAATGGGCTCAGGAATATTTTCAGAGAACATTATCTGTGAACACAATTCACCGTGCCGTCCGCCGTTGCCAGCTAAAACTCTATAGTTCAAAGAAGAACCCGTATCTAAACATGATCCAGAAGTGCAGACGTCTTCTCTGGGCCAAGGCTCATTTAAAATGGACTGTGGCAAAGTGGAAAACTGTTCTGTGGTCAGACGAATCAAAATTCGAAGTTCTTTATGGAAATCAGGGACGCCGTGTCATTCGGACTAAAGAGGAGAAGGACGACCCAAGTTGTTATCAGCACTCAGTTCAGAAGCCTGCATCTCTGATGGTATGGGGTTGCATTAGTGCGTGTGGCATAGGCAGCTTACACATCTGGAAAGACACCATCAATGCTGAAAGGTATATCCAGGTTCTAGAGCAACATATGCTCCCATCCAGACGACGTCTCTTTCAGGGAAGACCTTGCATTTTCCAACATGACAATGCCAAACCACATACTGCATCAATTACAGCATCATGGCTGCGTAGAAGAAGGGTCCGGGTACTGAACTGGCCAGCCTGCAGTCCAGATCTTTCACCCATAGAAAACATTTGGCGCATCATAAAACGGAAGATACGACAAAAAAGACCTAAGACAGTTGAGCAACTAGAATCCTACATTAGACAAGAATGGGTTAACATTCCTATCCCTAAACTTGAGCAACTTGTCTCCTCAGTCCCCAGACGTTTACAGACTGTTGTAAAGAGAAAAGGGGATGTCTCACAGTGGGAAACATGGCCTTGTCCCAACTTTTTTGAGATGTGTTGTTGTCATGAAATTTAAAATCACCTAATTTTTCTCTTTAAATGATACATTTTCTCAGTTTAAACATTTGATATGTCATCTATGTTCTATTCTGAATAAAATATGGAATTTTGAAACTTCCACATCATTGCATTCCATTTTTATTTACAATTTGTACTTTGTCCCAACTTTTTTGGAATCGGGGTTGTGTATATATACATATATAAACTCATAATGCAGAACCTCAGGATGACGCAGAACCCTGACACGAAGTGCATTATCGCAATTATTTTGCGATAATGTCTGTCTCGCTATACATTATCCTTCTTATTACATGACTACTTAAGAAAGAAATGAATAACTTGACACAAAAAATAGTTGACTTAAAAGTGATTTTATTGCTTCTGCTAACAATGTGGCCCTTTGTCTGTTATACATTGCAACAAAAAATGACAGACTGTAGAAAGCTGTAACTGATCAATCATGATCGAGTACTCAACAAAGCCGTGTACTGTATAAGAAACTCTGATGCATTAGATGGAGTGCGTTAATATGGATCCTACAGCATGAAATATTGTCAGCTACAGCCAGACACACCTCCAGCTGCAGTTATAGAAAATTAATCCACACCTTTGGACAAATCAGAATTGAGAATCAAACAGCACTGAGGTATAAATTATGAGTGTATATTCCAAGCCGAGATTCTTAGAAGGATTCCAAAGTTTCGATCATCTTAGAGAGAGAGAGAGATCAGTGATGCTTACTCGACCATTTAATGATGATTTTTGTGCTACAATGCCTTTGAGAAACATGACCCTAGTTGGCAACGTTCCCCCAAATCCTAATCCCCTTGTGATTATAATGATGTCTCATTTTTTGAGCATTAAAAGCTCTGCTTTATGAAACCGAAGAAGTGAAAAAGCTCGACCTCCTGCTCTACAGACGTTCAATTCTCAGACAAGGAGAGAACAGACTCAGTCTATTTGTCTCGAACAGTAGTGAATAAACCCTGCTTAAAGTGTTCCTCTCCCTGCAGACCCCCTCCCTTCGGCGTGTTAATTGCATATGCGAACTCCTACTTATTGTCATTTCCTGTCAAATTAGGCGAGGCTCAGGAGGAACGTCACGCGCCATGGTGCTGCCCGGATCACACGCTCTGATGTGCACTCATGCATACAAATGGGGAGGGGGGAAAGAAAAAAAAAGTCTGGAGCGTTACATAAGTCAAGTAGGAGACAAAATCGTGTATTTGATAATCCACAGGCTGAGTGTCTAAAAATAAGGCTGGGACCAAGGTGAAACTTTTCATTTGATCTCGTTGCTCCATCCAGATGATCAATGAGAGCTTTGGTGGACCAAAGGGCACCAAAAACAAAAGCTCCTTGCTTATGACTGGAGATTAATAAACGTAGGACGGTTCATCGTACATCATCCATCATAACTGGGACTTTCTATCATTTTACATTCGTTTTCGATTCAAAGAGCCAGACTGGAGCGTCTGAAACATAGGCAACTAAACTGATCTGTTATTAATGATGCTGACCTTCTGTGTAAACATGTTATGAAGGACATGAAAATGTCACTTCCTCGGCCTCCAGGGAAAAGGCGGATCAGGGCGTGAGAGGACAGATGGCCCGAAGCCATTAAAGGCCAGAAAGGAGCCAGTGTCACTGCATATGTTTGGAAGCTTCCACATGAATATGTTTCCAGCCCCAGTGGACGGCGTTTTGTGCCATCTGGAGCTATTCACTGGATCTGAGTGATAAATGCTCGGACTTGAGCATAAACCACGTTGATAATGTGCCTTCATGGTATAATATTGTGTTGCACTTCGCACTGATGCATCTTAGCATAAATGACACCAACAGCACCATTTAGTTTGCATGCGTCATACAGGAATTTCATCCAATTTGTCGAAGGAGAAATTCAAAGCATTTTTATGGGCAATGTTTCAAATAATTCATACCGTACCCAAAGAAATGGCTTTAAAGCAGACGACATATGATGCAAAGCTCACTTTTTCAGTGCTTGGGTGTCTGAAGCATACCAACACACAAACTCTGAAATAAGACAGCCCAGTCAGTTTCTTTTGGGCTCCTATTTCAGAAAGCATATGCTTCAACAAGCTGTTCAGATTTGGCTCCGCTTTCTAGGTCACAAGGGCTCATTGTAAGAATTATACCACCCCCTCATCTGAGTATCTCCAGAGGTTGAGCCAGTTTTACACCTAGTATCAAGATACAGACTTTATTCAAGTGTTATCAGTAATTTAGTACAAAAGACTTAACCTTTATTTCATGGTAATGTAGTTGAAGCAAGAAATAATACACTTGGTTGAACAGTTTGCCTCTTCCAGAACACTTACGTTTGTCCATTTATCTTGCCAAATGATACCCCAAATCTTGTGAAGATAACGTTGATTATATTTTTCCAGGCTGTTTAGGTAACATCTACACAAGTCGTCCAGGTCTCACTTGCATACAGCAGCGTTGGAATAACGACTGCCTTGTAGACATGGATTTTGGTTTCAGGGCGAAGGTTCTTGTCTTCAAACATTGTCACTGAGCCGTCCGAAGGCAGCACAAGCACAGCTTAGCCGATGTTATATTTCAACATCGATATCTACAGATGTGGAGAGATGACTTCCAAGGTAGTGAAAATGGGTGACATGTCTGTGAAGGTTCTCAGTCATCCAGGCCATTCAATGACTCACATGATGGCAGTGACCCACAGATCACCCTAACGACTCTCGAGGCTGCCAACACCATTCACACCCAGCCTCCAGTGATCCTAACACCTACAGGATGACTGAGGCTACATCCACACGACAACGGCAACGAGATGTTATTTAAAAAAATATCGCGTCCATATGGGCAACGATCAGTAAAATATCAGGTCCATATGGCAACGCAACGCTTGCTGAAAACGATGCAATACACATGCCACACCTCTAGGGGCGCTGTAAGACGGTCCCTTCGGAGACACCAGAACAATAGAAGAAGTAAGGACGCATGCGCATAAACTATTATGCGCGAGACTTCATATTAGCCACAAAGTCAGAAAAATCTGTTCGTAAAATTACATTATAATGACCAAATACAATGAAAAGTATTTTTCCAGTCTCACCTGTGAAAGGTAATCCCATGTGATCTCGTTTGGACGGTAAACCTGTTGGTACAGTTAAACGCAGCACATGAATGAGGCATCTTTATTCTCCGCTTTGACCCATCCAATATAGCGGCGAGGATGACGTATGATTCTACGCGGAAGGCGGCGTCTTTAATGGTCCGGAATAAATTGAATGCTACACGTTGATGGATTAATTTGTTCTTCTACGCCCTTTTTGAGGAATGTATTGTAGGACTTAAACCAACATCTGAAGAGGTGAGCTCGCTCCTTTTTTTCCCTATTTTTGCTGGCGGGATTGACTCTGCCCTAAGGGCTATTCTCTCTCTCTCTCTCTCTCTCTCTCTCTCTCTCTCTCTCACTTTGCACCATTACACAATAAATATTCACAGTGAAAATATTTTGTAAGCGCGTTTCATGAACCAAGTTATAGGATTTGTTGACAACTCGCATCGAGTTCATTACACTTCTACCAGGCGTGAAGCACATGTGGTTGTGACGTCATCGTAAACAAATCCGTTCTACTCATCCAGACGACTTCGCAACAGCAACGTTGCCAGATCTTTCCACTCTGGGACCCATTCTCAAAAGATTGCGTTTTGGGGCACCCAAAACGCCAGTGCCATGTGGACGCCAGGCCTAAACGATAAACAATTGTATCGGATTCACCTGAATCCGTTGCCGTGTGGACAGGGCCTGAGAGGGTCAATGACCCATGTGACCTCAACGACTCTCCTTAGGGTTGCTTTTGATCCACTAGAGGATAAATACCTGGAACTCCCCACTAGTCAGACAGACCTGAAGAAGCCTTTCGGATGAGAGGTCTTCCAAGAATTTCAAGCAAGTCTGAAAGTGGGTGACATTTTCCAAGACTGTACCATTAATTACAAGGTGTGGGTCTTTGGTAGATACCTTTGGGGGTGTTTGAAACAGCACTTTGGTCTTCTTGAGGTTCACCAGCAAGCTGAGACTTTCATAAGCTCTTGTAAGGACATTCAAGATGGTTTACTCTGATTATCCGCAACCAGCTGTGCTGGGCAGGAAATGTCCTATGGATGCCTAGTCATAGTTTGCCTAAGCAGCTTCTGTATTCCCAGTTCCAAGATGGCCAAAGAACACAGGGTGGCCAACGCAAGCATTTTAAAGAGAATCTTAAATTTAATCTCAAGAGATCTGACATCAACATTGACAATTGAGAACATCTGGCTGAACATTAGACCATTCTGGTTGAAGATGTTTAGTGGCAGTACAACCTGTCCACACTGTCACAGGACTTGCAAGTCTAGGATTGGCCTCTTAAGTCATCCATGGGTCCATAAACGACACGAGACCCATCCTACTCGTTTGAGTGATCGCCGATTATGAATACACTTGGTGCCTGCTGTCAAAGGAAAATAATCAATGATGCCACATTACATTATCATTGTTGTGTGATGCCACAAACATGACAAATTCCCATCACAACCTGAAGTGTTTTGTTCATCTTATATTACAACAGCTTTCCTTATAGTTTTTATCCATTTAGAGTTACAATTCATGTAGCAGTTCTTGTTCTCACTTCCATGAGCACAACTATTATAAAGAGCCTCACTTTTTTTCCTCTTTCTAGAAGTTACGAAGATTAAAATGATGTCGTCTTTAAAGTTATGGCTGTTTTTTTCCCCAACCTGATTATGTGGAGCATCCGCTATACAAGTCCCTGTAAATTAGCTGTCACTGTAGAAATTATAAAGTATTACAATGAACACATGATTATAAACCTTGAAGACAGAACTTCTGCCAGAGCTGCTGCTATAGAAAATGAATCAACACCTTCTGACCAATCAGAATCAAGGATTCAGCAGGAATGTGGAATAATGTGGATGAACCTAATGAGCCAGGTTTTCATTTACCCACACAAAAACCTTGCCCTTAGGTAATACTTTCAAGTATGTATATATATATATATATGTAGGACCCCAGGTGCAAACTGTGTAAAGATGCCCCAAGACAATCCAGCACATAACAGCAGGGTGTAAGATGCTTGCAGGAAGAGCATACATGGAACACCATAACCAAGTGGATGGCATAGTGTACAGAAACATCTGTGCCAAGTATGTACTGGAAGTCCCAAGGTCAAAGTGGGACACCCCTCCGAAGGTGGTTGAGAATGACCAAGCTAAGATCCTGTGGGACTTCCAGATACAGACATACAAACTGGTAATGGCTAACCAACCGGATATGGTAGTGGTGGACAAACAGGAGAACAAGGCTGTGGTGATAAATGTGGCAATACCAAGTGACAATAACATCGGGGAAAAGGAACTTGAGAAGCTTGAGAAGTATCAAGGGCTGAAAGAAGAGCTAGAAAAGATGTGGAAGATGATGACAACAATGGTCCCCGTGGTGATAGGAGCCCTAGGTGTAGTGACCACCAGACTGGGAGAGTGGCTCCAACAGATCCCAGGAACAACATCTGAGATCTCGGTTCAGAAAAGTGCAGTCCTAGGAACAGCTAAGATACTGCACAGGACTCTCAAACTCTCCCAGGATTCTGGTAAAGGACTTGAGCTTGAGGGGAAAAATACCAACCAAAGGATGGGTGAGTGGGGTGTATATAACAGTTCTGTACAAAAGTCTTAGGCACATGTAAAGAAATGCTGTAGACCAAAACTGGCTTAAAACTAATGAAATGAAATGTTTCAACATTAAAAAAATACCATAAACAGTAATCAGTAAGCCATAATAAATGAAACAAAGTCAATATTTGGTGTGAGACGACCCTTTGCTTAAAAAAATGGTAGTCTCAGGTACAATTAGTGCAGTTTTATGCGGAAATGAGCTGTAGGTTGTACTGAACATCTTACAGAACCAGCCACAGTTCTTCTGGACGCTTTGACTGTCACACTCGCTTCTTCATTTTGCACCAAAACCCAGCAGCCTTCATTATGTTTTCTTTTTTCATCTGAAAAGTACTCTCTTATGGAATATGCTGCTCAGATACAATTTTTTTTTTCTGTAACATTTAATTTTGTGCTGGAAAACAAAGGTTTGGACTCTAAAATTTTTACATATATAATCCCCCCCCGGCACGGTGGTGTAGTGGTTAGCGCTGTCACCTCACAGCAAGAAGGTCCGGGTTCGAGCCCCGTGGCCGGCGAGGGCCTTTCTGTGTGGAGTTTGCATGTTCTCCCCGTGTCCGCGTGGGTTTCCTCCGGGTGCTCCGGTTTCCCCCACAGTCCAAAGACAAGCAGGTTAGGTTAACTGGTGACTCTAAATTGACCGTAGGTGTGAATGTGAGTGTGAATGGTTGTCTGTGTCTATGTGTCAGCCCTGTGATGACCTGGCGACTTGTCCAGGGTGTACCCCGCCTTTCGCCCGTAGTCAGCTGGGATAGGCTCCAGCTTGCCTGCAACCCTGTAGGACAGGATAAAGCGGCTAGAGATAATGAGATGAGATCCCCCCCCCCCCCATTGATTAGATTGCCATGCACATCACCAGCTGGATTGTGATCTCCCACGGCAACCGAAGGAAGCCTTCAAAGAAGACCTTTGAGCTGGAGGGTTTAGAGATAAGCCAGAAATGTCATATGTATTTAAAAGCACAGAGTGAAATGTTCATGGTGGACTGCTTCCTTAAGACTTCGCCTTTCACAAACTGAGCAGTGTCAAGTCAAATTTGGGACAATCTTTATTCTCTTTGAATGCGGTTTAAAGGGGAAAAAAGCACCAGTTTTACTCATGACTTCCTCACCAAGGACTTTATAATTGCTCACATTCCAGTTACATGCTTTAGTTTATCTCCATTTATTGATTTGGCTAATGCGTTTATTGAAGTGCGTTTATTACGAGTGAGGATGAGTAGAGCACTGATGCACTAAATTAAATTATTTGCTGAGTGAAATTCTGTATTTACTTTGATTTGAGAATAATATCAGGAAAAGAATGTGTCTCCATGAGGAGGTGAAGCAGGATGTCAAGGTGGGAACTCATTGATTGGCATTTATTGAGATAAATCCATGAATCACAGATAATGTCCTTAGCATGGGGTTAAAAAACAAAAAAAACAGGAAGGCAGCAAGAAAAACGGACAATCCATATTCGGAAAATGAAAAAGACTTGAGAGTCAAAATCAGGAAGTAAATCAAGACCCAGTAATAAAGGGAAGCACGTGGAAATGCATTTTAACATGAACGAGATGTTGTGAGCGAACTGAGAAACACTAGACATACAAATCAGGACCTACGCTGAAAACAGCTGGATATGATCAAGAAGACACAGGTATGATGACACAAGGGGCGGAGACAAGACTGAGCAAGCGAGCAAAGTGCACATGGTTGTGCATGATGGTATTGAGGTGACGTGGTAATTAAAATAACGTCACGTGTCTAATTTCTTTGCAGTCTCACAATGAACAGAAAAAAAAAAAGAACTAGTTATTGGATGAAATAAAATTATACCACAGCACAGCTTACTCAATTCTGATTGGTCAGAATTTGTTAATTTGTTTTCTGTAACAGCAACTCGGATTCTAGTGCCAGTTACTTGAGAAGTCACAGCTTTAGATTAATGTACTCGTTTTAATATGTTAGCGTTTCTATAGTAATGGATATGTATGCAATTTGAAAAGATCGGATTTCTGTGTCCACACAGTCCTGAAAAAAATCTGATTTGTGACCTTAAGACAAAAAAAAAAAAAAAAATCAGACTTGGTAATGTGAACGTAACTGAAAGGGCCGACTGGCTGAGCTCGAGTCCCTGTTTTTTTTTTTTTTTTTTTGATGCAATTCAGGGTTCTAACTAGGCCTTTTCAGCATATCGGGCTGATACGCAATGTTTGCTTATCACTATGCCCACAATATTGCCGACATGCCTGTATAAGTTGCCGCTATACTCAGAAAAAGACTTGTCATTGGGACATACTCCACTCCCCGTCCCGCCCAGTGCATAGCTGCCCGAGTAGTTCTGTGTGGAGATGGTCACTGATCATGCTAGTCTGGTTTACCTCTTTCCTTATGCTGTGTTCGTGGTAAAGTGCCATCCGTGTTAAGAGGCGCTTACACGTCATGCACGTAATACGTGCCAGTCCCCAGCAATTTTTTTTTAATGACGCAACACAGTGCATTGAAACCGTCGGAGTAACGGTCAGTAGGGGAAGGTATGATATGAGTTTGATCTGGATAGTCATGTATTGTAATTGAATGGCTGAAGCTGAAAATAAAGCTGACATTTGGTGAACATCAGCTGGTTGTTTTATTCTTATTCCATTAATATGTCACCAATATAGTTGAATAAGTCCTCAATCAAAAACAATCACAGCAACTTTTGGCAAAAATCTCATTAAAGCTAGACTGTCTTTCAGATTTTTCAAGTGTGGGTCAGAAAAAGAATTTTCCACGACACCCAATTATTTTTGTTTAGTGGACCGAAAGCTACTGAATTCGAATCACAGACTTCCAGTTTTAGTTTTATTAACAGAACAATTAATGAATTTAGGTCCACGTCGCTCTAAATTCTCTGCTATTTTTTCCTGCTTCACCATGACCCAATTCAAGATACTAGGTCATGCATCACGTGGTGGGCTTTCCCCGTTCACGCAAGGCATTGTGGGATACAAATTTGAAACAGGAGAGAAAAATGGAGGACGAGAGTGTGTGAATGAAACATGAAAGACCGACTACAGTAACGGAAAACGAGAAGAAAAGACATTGTTATATGCGAAGGAAAGGAAACGCAGGACCAAACTAATAAATATCAGCGGTCAGCGAGCACCTCGGTGTGATTAGCTGTTTGTTTAGTGACAGAATGATGGAACTGTCAGTGAGTGCACGGTCAAAGGTAAACCTGTAGATGGCAGTAATGCAACACTGGATGCCAGCTGCCGTAAAACCCAAAAGAAGAATGTAAACCTGCGCATGCGTACATGGATTTCCTCTGTCTGCTTGACTGTGCAAAGCAAGCGATTTCATGCACATTATTTGCTTGGGAATCCCCTCAAATTAAACAACTTCCCAGCTACAGAATGGCCTGATATTTTGTGATGTATTACAGAAAAAAAAAAAAAAACATATCACAATGACCAAATTTCAGAGAGAATTAAATTTCATCGATTTTATGAAATTGAAAGGCTGTCAAAATTTAATATTAAACAAAGAGTGACTTTCAGGGCGGCACGATGGTGTAGTGGTTAGCGCTGTCGCCTCACAGCAAGAAGGTCCGGGTTCGAGCCCCGTGGCCGGCGAGGGCCTTTCTGTGTGGAGTTTGCATGTTCTCCCCGTGTCCGCGTGGGTTTCCTCCGGGTGCTCCGGTTTCCCCCAAAGACATGCAGGTTAGGTTAACTGGTGACTCTAAATTGACCGTAGGTGTGAATGTGAATGGTTGTCTGTGTCTATGTGTCAGCCCTGTGATGACCTGGCGACTTGTCCAGGGTGTACCCCGCCTTTCACCCATAGTCAGCTGGGATAGGCTCCAGCTTGCCTGCGACCCTGTAGAACAGGATAAAGCGGCTAGAGATAATGAGATGAGATGAGATAAGTGACTTTCAGGGAGGCCTGCAAGTGCCAGGAAATGCACTAGAATGCATCTCTGAGCATGTAGAACCTGTGAGCTTTCAAGGGCCTAAGGCGGCCCCCGAACCCCTGGCCGTTATGACTGGTGCCACTACGCTACGCTAATTAAAACCCTGCAATTAACTTTTCAAAGAGATTAGTTTTCAAAAGTTTGAAGTCAATCTTGCTGTAATCTTGTGTTAGCTGCTCTTGTTGCAGAGGATTAGGTACGTTGCTCAGGGTTTTGCCCGTCTCACAATTTGAATTTTCTGGTCAATAAAGCAGTGATTTAACTGCTGAACTGCAACCACTACTACCAGGGGGAAAAAACCCCCAAAACAAACCAAAAAAAAACAAAGGAAAAAAAAACACTGGATTTGTATTCCAAGTACATGCAGTTTGGTTAAAAACAGAACACACTAACCACACAATGTGCATTGGCAGCCACTTCAAAATTTAAATAACTACTTTTTTTACAATAAGTAGCACCCATGAGCCACTCAGCGTTGAAAAGGCACACAAACAAAACCTTTACAGGGGGTCAAGTTCTCTCAATTGTGTTTACTCCGCCTAATTCATCTCCCCCCCTGCCTCCTAGCAAAATGTTAATGAACAGCACTGGAGTTGATTGTACCAAATATCTCTTACACGGTCCTGGAGCGCACAAGCTTATTAAATTGAATGGTGTAAACTATTATTAACTGAAGGAAGTTGGGCATTTAGCGTGGTGCAATTAATTAGCATGTGTCAGGCTTGTGCTGTCAGCAGAAAGAGTTGATATTATTGGAAGCATGCGATGCGGTTGGGTTCCCGGACTTCAGATTGGGCTATTTGCATTCCGTGGTGTGGGTGTGTGAGGGCTCACTTAATAAATTTTCCTCGTGGTGCCTGGCTTAATGTTCTTTTCTCCATTCCGCAGAGAGAGCAAACGGATGGAGGTGCCTGAGGACAGAGTTTCTCTGCCACACTGCTGGCACAGATGCATGATGAGGTTTTAGTCACAGTTTAAGAAGAGCTGGAGAGACTGGTTTCTACAAGTCTCTTATTTCTGGAGCAACATCTCTGGATGTGTGTGTGTGTAGGGAATACAGGAGATGGCGCTTTTCCACTCGACCATGCAGAGCATTATGGTGCAGTAACAAATCCATGATCCAACATTTTGTCATTATTTTTGTGCCCAAGTGCCTGTGCTGAAGTGCTCATGATTCTCTGGATGGGACATGTGGGCAGAGCTAAAATAGCGCTGAGTACTGATTGATCAAACACAATGGGCATAGAATCATCCTGATAACAGGCCTCGGTTATCAACAAATGCACGAGTTTGCAGGAGAAATGTGAAGTTTACCCAAGAAATGTGGTATTCGTGAAAACCTTGTTCAATGGGAAACATTTGCCTCTTACACTCTTTCTGAATTTGTGTAAATTTACAAATAACCTGGAGTTTTCTGCACAGCTTACTCAGTCAAGTTTAAATCGCTTATTTATTTCAATAGGCAAACACAAATTTAGGGTATTTTCTGGCACTCTAATGATTTTGGTATGCTCTGATTTTGTTGTCAATTTCAACAAATCTAAGCAGTATTTTCAAAGTCATATGACTTTTGTGTATTCAGCACAAGTTCAGCTACAATAATATCCATGTAGTATGTATGTCTTGATTGTACTTAAAAAAAAAAATAAGCTGTTGTAAAAAACAGTTTTAGAAGTGTGTTGGAATGTGTGAAAAAACATGGCCTTACAGTGGTGATTGAAAGTTTGTGAACCCTTGAGAATTTTCATATTTCTGCATAAATATGACCTAAAACATCATCAGATTTTCACACAAGTCCTAAAAGTAGATAAAGAGAACCCAGTTAAACAAATGAGACAAAAATATTATACTTGGTCATTTATTTATTGAGGAAAATGATCCAGTATTACAGATCTGTGAGTGGCAAAAGTATGTGAACCTCTAGGATTAGCAGTTAATTTGAAGGTGAAATTAGAGTCAGGTGTTTTCAATCAATGCGATGACAATCAGGTGTGAGTGGGCACCCTGTTTTATTTAAAGAACAGGGATCTATCGAAGTCTGATCTTCACAACACATGTTTGTGGAAGTGTATCATGGCACGAACAAAGGAGATTTCTGAGGACCTCAGAAAAAGCGTTGTTGATGCTCATCAGGCTGGAAAAGGTTACAAGACCATCTCTAAAGAGTTTGGACTCCACCAATCCACAGTCAGACAGATTGTGTACAAATGGAGGAAATTCAAGACCATTGTTACCCTCCCTAAGAGTGGTCGACCAACAAAGATCACTCCAAGAGCAAGGCGTGTAATAGTCGGCGAGGTCACAAAGGACCCCAAGGTAACTTCTAAGCAACTGAAGACCTCTCTCACATTGGCTAATGTTAATGTTCATGAGTCCACCATCAGGAGAACACTGAACAACAATGCTGTGCATGACAGGGTTGCAAAGAGAAAGCCACTGCTCTCCAGAAAGAGCATTGCTGCTCATCTGCAGTTTGCTAAAGATCATGTGGACAAGCCAGAAGGCTATTGGAAAAAAAATATTTTGTGGACAAAGGACACCAAAATAGAACTTTTTGGTTTAAATGAGAAGGGTTATGTTTGGAGAGAGGAAAACACCGCATTCCAGCATAAGAACCTTATCCCATCTGTGAAACATGGTGGTGGTAGTATCATGGTTTGGGCCGGTTTTGATGCATCTGGGCCAGAACAGCTTGCCATCATTGATGGAACAATGAATTGTGAATTATACCAGCAAATTCTAAAGGAAAATGTCAGGACACCTGTCCATGAACTGAATCTCAAGAGAAGGTGGGTCATGCAGCAAGACAATGACCCAAAGCACACAAGTCGTTCTAACAAAGAATGGTTAAAGAAGAATAAAGTGAATGGAATGGCCAAGTCAAAGTCCTGACCTTAATCCAATCAAAATGTTCTGGAAGGACCTGAAGCGAGCAGTTCATGTGAGGAAACCCACCAACATCCCAGAGTTGAAGCTGTTCTGTATGGAGGAATGGGCTAAAATTCCTCCAAGCCGGTGTGCAGGACTGATCAACAGTTACCGGAAACATTTAGTTGCAGTTATTGCTGCACAAGGGGGTCACACCAGATACTGAATGCAAAGGTTCACATACTTTTGCCACTCACAGATATGTAATATTGGATCATTTTCCTCAATTAATAAATGACCAAGTATCATATTTTTGTCTCATTTGTTTAATTGGGTTTTCTTTATCTACTTTTAGGACTTGTGTGAAAATCTGGTGATGTTTTAGGTCATATTTATGCAGAAATATAGACAATTTTAAAGGGTTCACAAACTTTCAAGCACCACTGTACCCATTGTGTCAAACCATTTTGATCACTTGAGGTGATTCTATTCAGTCTTAGGAATGGATCAAGCACAAAAACTTAAATCTGCTCCATTGATTTGGACTGGCCATCATAAATGTATGTCCTATTGTTTTGGGATAAAGGGTTGACAGTGGGAGGGGAATTCAATGAGAAGAGTAAAAATTTCTATTTCATTCAATGAGAAGAGTGAAAACCCCTCCACTGCCAACTCTTAATCCCATCAGGTCAAGTCACAATGGGTAAGGTCATGTTTTATATCACACATTCCAACACTGTTCTAAAACAGCTTTTTACAACATCTTCATTTATCTGGTATTTGACTTCATTTTGGTATTTGACTCTATTCAGTGTGTCTTGAAATTAACTCTTGTACCATTTCACTCAGTTCAGAGCCATAATTAACTCTGTTGCTCTGGTTACACAATTATTCTGTAATTTTGCTCCCACTCCAACTCAATTTTACTATCTAAACTCAAAATAGAGCAAAATTAACTATTTTTGAGGAAAATACTTTTAACTCTGGAAAAACTGCTCAGTCATTTTTCCTATGTATGCACTACAGCGCACACACACACACACACACACACACACATCAACCAATCTGCTCATCAGGAAGAGAAGAAATATTTATACTTGGCTGGATCAAGTCAAAGTAAAAAAATAATAAAAATAAATAACTAAAAGGCACCGTTCATCCTGAATCATAAATTGAATCACTGTCCTGAATCATCCAAAGTGCATAAAACCCGTGTGCCATCTCGCAACAAGTTTTACCTCCAAATAGCCTAAACTTTGTCTTACAGATTTTATCTTGTTTACGGTGGGTGTTCCCACCTTGAAAGAGAAACCATTCGAAATCGAAAGTGATTATCATGCCGTTACCATGTGAACAGTCTTTTATGAATGCGGAAGTGGGCGCTCAGCACTCTGACTCCGGTGTGACTAAGTGAGGTGGCAAGGTTTACGTTTCATCTAATTTAGATAATTTAAAAACTATTCTATTATTTGGCAGTGGGCACATAGGAAAGTGTAAAGTTTGTCAGTATGTTTATCATGCTTGTATGATTAAAAAAAAAATTGCAAAGACCTTTCTCTAAATACATGACAAACTCATTCTAAACCTGTCAAGCTTCGCTGGGAAAGTTCTCAACCCTAGAAGGTTAATAAACATTGTGCTAAATTTGGTCATTTCTTATTTCATGATTTCTGCTTTTATGGTTTGATGATTTGAAAGAAAGCAATGAACAAATTACTAAATCCATAAATTAAAAGGAGGAAGAGTTAGTGTGTATCTATGGTAGCTGACACACCGCAGTGCCGAAGCTGCACGCGAGTCTTTCCGTGTTTAGTAATCATTGAAAACTTCGGTCTCGTCTGTGCGCCTGAAACCACACAAAAGCCTTTGTTACCAAGGAAACACTCTAAACCATGTGTCATTCTTTGTTATATTCACACTTGGACTACTGTGCCACTGCCTGGCTGCCATCTTTTGTGCAGTGCAACAAAACACAAATACGACAACTAAACAGGTTGTTAAATCGAGCTGCAAGGCTCATCACAGGCCGTACACTCCAGGAACGTGTCTCTACTGAGACTTTGTTAGCGGAGGTGGGGATGGAGCCCCTGAGTAAGAGGGTTAAAGTCAACACTGTAGTTGCTGTGTTGTGCAATGCAGTCCGCTAAAGAGCTCCACCCTTTATGTCGGCTATGTTTAAATGGAAGTCACCTAATATACTAAATGTTCATACCCGAACTGCTGTCAAGCTACTCTCGGACTGGGATCCACATCAGCTTAGCTCTCCTCCGGCGAACGTTGCGTCATTTAAAGGCAGTCTATAATACTATGGGCTCCAGACATGGAACATGCTACCATTAGAAGTGAGACGAGTACTAGGCCAGAAGACATTTAAAAATGGACTTTAAAGTAGCAGTCCATAGCATTTGATATTTGAGTATAGATTTAGTTCTTGCTGTGTTTGTAATGTCGCTGGTTTTATTTGTGTGTGTTCCTTGTGTTTAAATGTTTTTAAATGTTACAGCAGAATAATGCCTCGGTCACAACCGGCCGTACGTGCTCCTACGGCTGGTCTACGTGCAAAAAACACAAGAAACGCACGGAGGGCGCACGTGAAACACACGGAGGGCGCGTGTGACGTGCTGATTTTCGAGCCGTAGACTGGCTGCAGACCGGCCGCAGAGGTTCTTTGTCATGTCAAACAAACTCTACGGGTGCTTACGTTTTTTTCACGTTGCAAGACAAACTTACGGCCAACGTGCATCTTTCTCCACGAACAAAAAAAACACAGCGATTTGGGAAACGCCAAAAATTGCACGGCCAAAAAAATCGTACGTCCGGTTGTGACCTAGGCTTAACCTGAAAAACAGATCAAGGACCTGAGTGTGTACTGCTGGTGAAGTAAATAAACTTGAACTTGAATTCATCATTTTTCAGCTTTCTGTGAGCTTTTCCTTTTATGGTGTTTGTGGGCGTAGTTAAATGTAAATCAGCTATGCCATGCAGGCTTGCAGTACTCGAGTCCAGGACTCGTGCCCTTATTTGAATGACTCGTAACTTGACTTGGACTTGCGCACTGATGACTCAGACTTGGACTCGTGCATTAACTGCATTCGGACTCATAAATTGGAGACAACTCGGATTTTTTTTCTTTATTTTTTGTAACGTCATAATAATTTGACATAAGATACTTATATCTGCATTAATTTTGTCCTAATTTCGTGCAAGAGTGTCACACCTGCACACCTTGGTGCGTGCAACAGATAAACTCTCGGGCGCGCTTCGGATAGCGCGCCCGCAAAGTGGACTCTCGCGTGTGTGCCGTAAATGACTCGCACCTGCATAGGATTAAGGCACAATCAGTGCGCCTGTAAAAAACTGTGAAAACACACTTACTTTGCGAAGTATTGAGTTGCGTTGCTGACGCATTACCGAGCCTTATTTCCTTGTTTGGTTTCCTGATCCCTGATTTCCTGTTTCTCATCTTTGATTCTGCAGAGTCTACGATAGCCTGTTTGCGTCTCGCTCAACCTATTGACGGTTTCATTTTTTTACGATTTTGCCTGCCGTTCTGGATTGTTTGTCTTCACTTGTATTAATAAACACACCTTCTGCACTTATATCCGTCTCCCAACCATCTCTGACAGAATACTTCGCACTCCCTGACAAAGAGAATCACATTCACCTGTTCATACGTCACGTTCAGGAACAAACTAATGTTAATGGCGCAATGGTGCGGTTGGAGTCTTGTTCTTGGACTCGACTCAGGGCGTATTCACACCTACGTTGTTTGGTCCAGACCAAACGATCAAACGAACCAAATTTCCCTTGGTCCGGACCTTTTGGGTTGGTCTGAATACAAACCACCGAACTCTGGTCCGGACCAAACAAGCGGACCGAGACCGAGCTGCAAGGTCGGACTCGGTCCGGACCAAAGGAACCCTGGTGCGGATCTTTTGGAGGTGTGAAAGTAGACCGGACCTAATCCGACAGTTTTGCTTTTTTGTACCTCGGGAGCTTCCGTCGTTTGTCGAGCATTATGGGAAACGGAGTCTTGACACTCCACCGCAAAGTGCAAACACTGTTTCGGTTGTCAAGGGAACCTTACAACAGTCGTTCAGTCATTCAGACCAGTGGTAGGCTAGACTACAGAGTACAAAAAATGAGTAGGGGGCAAACGTGGGCCGAGGAAGAAACGCGTACCCTTGTGGATATATGGGCAGATGTCCACATATCTGAGCTTTTGGAGAGAACACACAAAAATGCCGACGTGTTTGCTGTATTCAGTGAGAAAATGAAGGAGAAGGGGTTCACGCGCTCCCCAGAACAATGTCGGCTAAAAGTGAAGAAACTCCGTCAGACCTACATTAAAATCAGGGACATTCTTTCAAAAAGTGGCGGTACTAGCGACTTGCGTGAAGAGCCAGAACTGTCACAACATGATGTGCACTCATCAGCGCTCTCCTCCGTGACTACTTTTGAACTTAACGCTTTGTGCGCGTGTCGTCTCTGACCAATAGCTGAACGACCTCAGGGCGCGTGGCTTTGTTGACAGATTTTGGTCCGCTTACTAAAATGTACAGTGTGAAAGCGAACCGCACCAAAATGAAAAAATAAAAAAAACATTTGGTTCGGACCAAAGCAAGTGAACTATCGAACTATCCTGGTCTGAATACACCCTCAGACTTGAACAGTGGGGACTCGAGACTGGACTCGCACTCGAGGTTTCATGACTCTACTACAACACTGATGCCATGAATGTGCTCGGTAAGTTGAGAATGATACGTATTTATCAACATACACATGAGTATGAAGAGAATTAGTGTGACTCAAGAGTTTGTAAATGTGGTAAGAATTTTATTCCATCGCAAAATTTCTGAGCAAACAGTTGATAAATGAAGCCTAGGCTAGGCCACTGGCTAAAGTGACTTTTTTTTTTTTTTAAACCAGGACGCATGGCTCAGCGATCCTCAGACGTATTGTAGTGACCATCGAAATATCTTTCTACTTTTTAATCTAATTTTTTCAGCCAGCTTTCGGAGGCAAAATCCAAATATTTTCTTATATTTTAACTTTTCCGATCTGTTTCTTAATTTCCTCACAGCGCTGTTTTCTTGTTGCTTGTATTTACCTCCATTTTGCATTTCTTACATAACCTACTGATCAACATAAAAGCCACTATTTATCATCAAGTCAGGCCAAATTAAATTAATAATGGCTTCCTAGTCACTATATCCACTCACCGGCCACTTTATTAGGAACACCCATACACCCACCTGCTATTTGATGCAGTTCTCTAATCAGCTGATCCCTTGACAGCAGCACGATGCATCAGATCATGCAGATACAAATCAAGAGCTTCAGTTAATGTTTACAATGTTCAAACATCAGAACGGGAAAAATTGTGATCTCAAAGTGTGACTTTCTTTCACTGTGGCATGGGTGTTGGTTTGAGCCAGATGGACTGGTTTGAGTATTTCAGAAACTGCTGATCTCCTGGGGTTTTCACACACAACAGTCTCTAGAGTTCACACAGAATGGTGCGAAAAACAAAAAAACATTGAGTTCTGTGGGTGGAAACAGAGTCAAATGGCCAGATTGGTTCAAGCTGCCAGGAAAGATATAGTAACTCATAGCAACTCTTTACAACCGTGGTGAGCAGAAAAGCATCTCAGCATGCAACAAAAGAAGACCGCACTGGGTTCTACTCCTGCAGCCAAGAACAGGGATCTTAGAATCAAGAACAAGTTCCTATTAAAGTCGCCGGTGAGTGTATGCTCACGAGATAGGATATAACATAATGGTGTTGTACAACAGAATGCACTGTATGTAGTGCACTATATACACGCCACTGACACAACCAACTCAGGCAGGCAAGCAATAGAGATCTTGCATGTGACGTCACAGCCGATCCAGATTGTAACAGACGCCATCTTGTCGGTCAAACGCCATATTTCCGCCTTCTACTTCTGCTTCTACTTCTGCTTCTACTTCTACCTTTTCTTCTGGAAAACCCTACTATTGAGGTATTTCACCTGACGTCACAGGGTCACGTGACGCCCCGGTGTTCGCCGTTTTGGACGGCAAGCTAGCTAATGTCAACATCATAGTACCTAGTATGTTGCTGTAGCAACGTTTACGTTCAGTCATTTGGATGACTGTTAAAACCTTTCAGTCTCAAGTTTTTCCTTTACTGTATTTACTAGTTTACTGAGCCAGCCAGCCCCGGAGCGCTAGCTAGCGCCGGCCAGCCCCGGAGCGCTAGCTAGCGCCGGCCAGCCCCGGAGCGCTAGCTAGCCCCGGCCAGCCCCGGAGCGCTAGCTAGCCCCGGCCAGCCCCGGAGCGCTAGCTAGCCCCGGCCAGCCCCGGAGCGCTAGCTAGCCCCGGCCAGCCCCGGAGCGCTAGCTACCTAGCCCGCCCCGGCCAGCCCCGGAGCGCGCTCAGTAAACTAGTAAATACAGTAAAGGAAAAACTTATAACGGGCCATGTCTCAACAGACTAAGAAGTTATTTCAATGACATTTAATAACATTTTGTTTATCCTGAGGACCGAAAGTAAATGAAAATGTGAACAAATCTTAGCTGTCAGTGAACAGTCCTGGTGGAAGCAGGTAAACGTTGTTCTCTAAGCCTGCTAACCTCAATTTTTGCAAATCCCTCTCCCTCTCCTCGCCCTGTAAATGCCTTACGTTGCTGGATAGTGAAGGTGTTTTCTGCATCTCGCTCCTTTTTCTTTTATGTTTTTCGTTTGTCGCCTTCCTCGCATTCAAACTGATTCGAGCCGTGCCGTCCAAAATGGCAGCATCACATGACTTGGTCACGTGAGTGAAATACCTCAATATACAATTCTACTACAATGGCTGCGGCTACAAGCTCTTCCTACCTGTGCACGTTTTTTATGTTTTTTGTGTGTATTTTTGCGTGTTGTTCATCTGTACCGGATTTCAATATCCACTACAACCATATGGACTTACTGGACATTGGTTTCCAGCAGAAAATGACGGTTTGTAGCGATTTCCATCGCATGCACAACATTCCGGACGAGATAGCGAGACCAGCGGGGTCTCCGTGGATTGTTATCGGGTCTGGCAGGCGAAGGAGGCGGCGTCGGGAGAGGAAGCAAAAGCAAGGCTGCAGAGCCGGCCTGTTGACTAAGCTCAGAAAACAGCCACTCAAATCTCCACTGCCAAGCCTCTATTTCTCCAACACCAGATCCATGGTAAACAAGACGGACGATTTGGAATTACAGCTGGAATTACTTTATTCTATTCTATAATCGGCTGGTCAGTGCTATACTAGATACTACTGATATATCTAGTATCAGTACTAGTAATACTTAAGTGACTTACCCGTCCAATGAGGATTGTTATTTTCTTGTTTACAAGATGTCACATCTGAGTCGCTGACAAATCCTGAATTTCTGTAAAGATAACTGTCCAGAGATTTATAAGCACGCAGTGCTTCACCACTGAACAGCAAGGGAAAGTTAATGAGGTAATTATACACGTCTGGGTATTCCACCTCTGGCAGTTCAATATCCACTGACACGGTCGTGAAAACTACGTCCGGTAATCAATAAGGGTCACTAATCTGTAGGTCGTTTATTTTAGACATATATCTAGTTATCTGTTCATTAGAAAAATGAGCCATGTAGTCCGTCGGTTGAAATTTATCCATTTTGTACACGAGTGCAGCAGTATTCAGCGGTGTTTTTTACCGACAAGATGGCGGCTGTGTACTTTCCGGTCACGTGACTGCAAGATCTCTATAGACATCCATTGATCATCTATACCGCTTATCTGTCAGGGTCATGGGGGAAGCTGGAGCCAATCCCAGTTGAGGGCGAGACGTGGCCAATCTATCGCAGAGCTAACACCGAGACGAATAACCATTCACACTGACATTCAGACCTATGGGTAATTTAGAGTTGATCTAACACATGTTTCTAGACTGTAGGAGGAAACTGGAACATGCAAAGGAAACCCAAATAGGCACAGGTAGAACATACAAACTCGATACAGAAAGGCTGCAAGGTTCGAACCCAGAACTTTCTTGCTGTGAGGTGACCGTGCTAATCTCTCACAGGTACTCAGCCAGGATACAGACAGTTCTGCATTTGGTTTAGTCATCGCAATGTCTGGAAGCAAAGATCTACAACTCTCTGTTCCTGTGCAATTGTGTCTCGCCTCAGTTTGTCTTCTTTCACATCGATTTTCTCTTCAAGTCTCCCTAAGGCGCGCGCGCGCGTGTGTGTGTGTGTGTGTGAGAGAGAGAGAGAGAGAGAGTGGACAAACAAATATTTGTATAAACTATAACATGCCTTCATATTTGCATTATGAGATTCACTTTTTGCACACTAAGGTCTCGTAGGACTCCGAAGCCAGAATCTAGTATTGCACACTTGGTAGTGGGAACAGTTGATACTCAGCAATCCTCCAGGATAATATGTGGCAGTTCGCTGACAAATTAAACCCCTGTTGACCACAAAATACTGTACGCATGTTAAAAAAAATGCAGCTAAACACTTCGTTGTAACTTCAGCAGGAAGAAGCTCTGTGTGTGTGTGTGTGTGTGTGTGTGTGTGTGTGTGTGTGTGTGTGTGTGTGTGTAAAATTATTTATTTTTTCTCGTTAGGGCATCCTAAGCTTTTATACGTCTCATACTGAACATAAAAATTTATTTTGGAATTTGAAAAGTTACTAATATCTATACTTTGATAATGGGATAAAGCTAATATTTAAAAATCAATAAAGAATCAGTGCAGCGTGTCTGTTTTTAATGATTTCCTTTCATTCTCTCATACTATTGTTAAATTATCAAATATATGATGACCTTATTCGTGAAAGGGGACATTAACCTCTTGGCAAATTTAATCAAGAAATAAATTACTTTCAGAAATGCTGTAAGTAAATCTTAGCATTAAAAATATGGCATGACATTCACACGACTTTGTACGTTCCTGACCACTCCGGCTAAAAAATCAAGCTATTTTTGTTCCGTTATCGTCCATGCCTCCCTCCGTAACATTCATATTTTGTTGACTCGTGGGTTTCGTGTCAAAGTGTGCCAACTATTCTATATACACTCACTGGCCAGTTTATTAGGAATACCCACCCATCCATCCACCTGCTGTTTGATGCAGTTCTCTAATCAGCCGATCCCTTGACAGCATCACAATGCATCAAATCATGCAGATACAAATCAAGAGCTTCGGTTAATGTTCACTTCGTTCAAACATAAAACGGTAAAAATTGTGATCTCAAAGTGTGACTTTCTTTCACTGTGGCATGAGTGTTGGTTTGAGCCAGATGGACTGGTTTGAGTATTTCAGAAACTGCTGATCTCCTGGGGTTTTCACACACAGCAGTCTCTAGAGTTTATACAGAATGGTGCAGAAAACAAAAAGCAGTTTGAGCTGCCAGGAAGGATCTAGTAACTCATATCATCACTCTTTACAACCGTGGTGAGCAGAAAAGCATCTCAGCGTGCAACAGCAGAAGCCCAGCAAACACACAACGTATATACGACATAGTGGTTCGGTAATGTCAGGGAAATACGTCGCCGTTACGTAGTAGGCACGTCCTAATACAACGTCGTGCCAATACATAATGACAACATAGTGCTAATACATAACGGACATGTTATCTGGCGACCATCCAGTGACATATGTCTGACTACATAGTCTACATGTGTGTATTTTCTATTTGATGATCGATGTATTAATAATTTGCTTTCGTACATTTTGGTGTATGTCTCTATGAATAACATTAACAATGTGATCTTGGTCTATTGATGAATCGATCGAATTTTAACTTTAAAATAGCGCTGAATGAGGCCATTTCAATGAAAAGTTCGTAGATTCATGATTTTGCAGTTAGGCATGTTTTATCAGTTTATCTGCCCTCTAATATAACTAGTAGTGGTATTTTTTTTTTTATCCAAAATCATGTTCGGTACACGCAAAACTTTAACTGAAGGGGAGGACTTTCACATGGTCCATGATTGCCAACAAATTATTTCCGTGGCCCATGATTTGAGCCTGTTTCTATTCCTGTGATGTGTGATTGAGAATTTTTATTTTTGTGACCCCCCAGTGGTGGATCCGGGGGAGAGGTTTAACCCCCCCCCATCCCCCTTCAGCGATGGGGGGGGGAGGGGGGAATAAAAGAGTAAACACAACAGAAAGCTTGAAGCAAGCAAAATTATTCCAAATATGCTCAAATTCACTGAATGAACATGTACATTTTCATATTCCAGCGCACGTGCCTTCAGGCCATTTGTTGACGTGTTTCGTAGAAATTATCAATATCCCCCCACTTTCTTTCCAAATCCAATTCCCGCCCCTATCCCGCGACCCCATCCACCACCCCACCCTGTTAACTTGGCTGGAAAAGGGCATATGCTGGCTGACCTCTATCCCATCATGCTTTGGGGCTCCGAATCGCGTCGTTTTTTCAAAACCCGTTGAAGGAGCGACTTCCGGCCTCCCAGTTGTTTTTATTGGGGCAAAGTGAAGGCGTTTGGTTATAATTGGAGAGCTGTGGGCAGCACGGTGGTGTAGTGGTTAGCGCTGTTGCCTCACAGCAAGAAGGTCCGGGTTCGAGCCCCGTGGCCGGCGAGGGCCTTTCTGTGCGGAGTTTGCATGTTCTCCCCATGTCCGCGTGGGTTTCCTCCGGGTGCTCCGGTTTCCCCCACAGTCCAAAGACATGCAGGTTAGGTTAACTGGTGACTCTAAATTGACTGTAGGTGTGAATGTGAGTGTGAATGGTTATCTGTGTCTACCGTATGTGTCAGCCCTGTGATGACCTGGCGACTTGTCCAGGGTGTACCCCGCCTTTCGCCCGTAGTCAGCTGAGATAGGCTCCAGCTTGCCTGCGACCCTGTAGAACAGGATGAAGCGGCTAGAGATAATGAGATGAGAGAGAGATGGAGAGCTGTGATCGACAGAATCTTTCAAGGTAAGAATGTTACCCTTGCTGTTGTCACTATGTGAATATAAGGTGATTAAGTCTGACGATATATTATATGCAAATGTTATCATTAAATGTTTATTTTAATGAATGTTAGTGTATGAGACTCCACCGCAGTAGAGCACACCGTGGCGCCATATTGTTTGTGGCGGATGATAAGTGTGGTGTCGGAGTCCCGCCTCCCGGTGCCAACCCTGTTATTGAATGTTAGTGTGGATCCTTTATGGGGTAATTTCATTCACTTTTTAAACCATAGTTTAAAGCTGTGACGGTTTAACTACCTCTTGATTTCAATCAAAAGATGACTTTGGTCAGTTATTTAGTATTGTTACAATATAAACTGACAAACATGCATCCTAATACAACCCTGATTCCAAAAAAGTTGGGACAAAGTACAAATTGTAAATAAAAACGGAATGCAATAATTTAAAATCTCAAAAACTGATATTGTATTCACAATAGAACATAGACAACATATCAAATGTCGAAAGTGAGACATTTTGAAATTTCATGCCAAATATTGGCTCATTTGAAATTTCATGACAGCAACACATCTCAAAAAAGTTGGGACGGGGCAATAAGAGGCTGGAAAAGTTAAAGGTACAAAAAAAGAACAGCTGGAGGACCAAATTGCAACTCATTAGGTCAATTAGCAATAGGTCATTAACATGACTGGGTATAAAAAGAGCATCTTGGAGTGGCAGCGGCTCTCAGAAGTAAAGATGGGAAGAGGATCACCAATCCCCCTAATTCTGCACCGACAAATAGTGGAGCAATATCAGAAAGGAGTTCGACAGTGTAAAATTGCAAAGAGTTTGAAGATATTATCATCTACAGTGCATAATATCATCAAAAGATTCAAAGAATGTGGAAGAATCTCTGTGCGTAAGGGTCAAGGCCGGAAAACCATACTGGGTGCCCGGGATCTTCGGGCCCTTAGATGGCACTGCATCACATACAGGCATGCTTCTGTATTGGAAATCACAAAATGGGCTCAGGAATATTTCCAGAGAACATTATCTGTGAACACAATTCACCGTGCCATCCGCCGTTGCCAGCTAAAACTCTATAGTTCAATGAAGAAGCCGTATCTAAACATGATCCAGAAGCGCAGACGTCTTCTCTGGGCCAAGGCTCATTTAAAATGGACTGTGGCAAAGTGGAAAACTGTTCTGTGGTCAGATGAATCAAAATGTGAAGTTCTTTATGGAAATCAGGGACGCCGTGTCATTCGGACTAAAGAGGAGAAGGACAACCCAAGTTGTTATCGGCGCTCAGTTCAGAAGCCTGCATCTCTGATGGTATGGGGTTGCATTAGTGCATGTGGCATGGGCAGCTTACACATCTGGAAAGACACCATCAGTGCTGAAAGGTATATCCAGGTTCTAGAGCAACATATGCTCCCATCCAGACGACGTCTCTTTCAGGGAAGACCTTGCATTTTCCAACATGACAATGCCAAACCACATACTGCATCAATTACAGCATCATGGCTGCGTAGAAGAAGGGTCCGGGTACTGAACTGGCCAGCCTGCAGTCCAGATCTTTCACCCATAGAAAACATTTGGCGCATCATAAAACGGAAGATACAACAAAAAAGACCTAAGACAGTTGAGCAACTAGAATCCTACATTAGACAAGAATGGGTTAACATTCCTATCCCTAAACTTGAGCAACTTGTCTCCTCAGTCCCCAGACGTTTACAGACTGTTGTAAAGAGAAAAGGGGATGTCTCACAGTGGTAAACATGGCCTTGTCCCAACTTTTTTGAGATATGTTGTTGTCATGAAATTTAAAATCACCTAATTTTTCTCTTTAAATGATACATTTTCTCAGTTTAAACATTTGATATGTCATCTATGTTCTATTCTGAATACAATATGGAATTTTGAAACTTCCGCATCATTGCATTCCGTTTTTATTTACAATTTGTACTTTGTCCCAACTTTTTTGGAATCAGGGTTGTATGAATGTTTGGTGAAATTTAAAAACTAAATTGTTTCGCAAAATGTATTCTGTAACAACATATGTAGACTACTTACTGGGGTATGGTATTTGGAATGTTTCATAAAGCTGTCTACACTATTTCAGTTTGTTTTACTGTTACATGCATTTATTATGCAATCTATAGAAGAATTCACTTAGGTGGAATTTCTTTTTATCTCTTGGGAATATCATTCCTCTCCAAGGTTTGCATATTACATTCATTAAAAACAAAACAGTAAAATCTTACCATCAGCTTAATTAATTCCATTCGTTCTGCAAGATATCAGTTGGTTTGCAAATTTGTCTCAGATACAGAGGACCTTGAAGAGCTGTTCAGGCCGAAGAGTACAGATCCATGGCAAAATACCAGATCAGACAGTGAGTTCTATTCTTACTTACAAAACAGACATGCTAGCGTATACATTTTATGAAAAGACAGAAACACTACTTGAGTAAATGACTTACATTTGTGATCTGTCAGTCTGAATATCTGTGTCGTGACATCCAGTACTAATAATATTACTTACTGATGTGTGGTATTTTATTATAAAATCCAACCATTTTTTAAATTTATGTCTTTAATTCATAAATGCATAATGCTCACTCATTTTGATGTGGCCCATGACACTAACCATTTCCTGCTTATGTGTTTTTATAGATTATCAGAGAAAGGTTCTGATGTGCGTAGATGAACTTGTGCAGAATTATCCGTAGTACTTACCTCTTGCAAATATTTTATGTGTCCATACATCACTTAATCTGACCATATAATGGTAAACAAGGATTTCCCAATTTATCAGTGATTATAATCAGGGCTTTGAACCAGAATTTTTTTCCTATTGGTTCGTTCCGAACAGAAACGGAATTTTAACGTTTCCGGTTTTGGGTTCCACCATTAAATAGACGTTCCCGAACCGGTTAGAACAAAAAAAATTTCGTTCCTGGAACGGTTAATTACGTTCCCTGTCAGCTGTTTAACAAATGGCTATAAAATTATGTCTCTGTCTCATCCAGCTTAAGCCAAATGTAGGCTAATTCTATTACAACCTTCATTAAATAAGACAAGAAATAATTCAAAACAATTATTATTTCAAATGTTGGCGATTTGGATTCTCAGTATGTCTTCCCATCTACACAAACAGAAAAAGTGCCAAAAATGAAAGAGAATTCGTTTAGTGCGTTACCAAAGGCTAGTCAGGCCCTATGCATTGATAGGCTAACAGAGGTTAACGTCATTTAATGTTCGCGAGCCTCTCATTAACGTGGACAAATATATTGATATCGTGTTTGAAATTGACGTTTTTGAATAACGATAGACTGCAATATTTACCTCTTATTTAAGATGTGGAGACGTGATAGTAGTCCACCCTCCCGCTCTCTCCATTCAGTCAGCGAACGTCACACAGGAAGTGAACCCCAGCGGGTCATAGAAACTTGCGCAGGAGAAGAATGACTTTTTTATTTGTAGGCTACGGAAACTTTGAGGAACGAAATAAAAACCGGTATTAACCGGTTACCATTATTTTTAATAAGCGTTTCTGTTCCGGAACATAAAAAATAATAAAGTTTCTGGTTTCGTTTCTGTTCCATGTGAAATAGAAAAAGTTCCCGGTTTTCGTTTTCGTTCCTTGAACCGGTTCAAAGCCCTGCTGATAATTATATTTGCAGGCTCGCGCTGCTGTGGCTGCAACAACTAAGGAGAGAACTACTGTACCAACCCACCATTCATCTGATTTGGAAACCAGAGGCAGCTGTTAGCTCTTTCACTGCTAGAATTTCTATTATTGAATACTGGTTCACCATTAAATATTTTTTAGAGCCAGAACAAAAATAATGGTTGGCATGTGCGTAAATATTGCAGTCAGTCTCTGTAGGTTTTTATGCCATTTTAGTGTAATGTAATATCTGACCAGCGGCCATTATAAAAGTGCAGAATAATACCTTTAAGTTCCTTTGCATATTCATGATTACATTTGATTCAGGTAATGCATGATCCTGTGAAACTACAACATATGACCTGTTATGATTGTCAATTGTTGAAATAAATGCACCGACTATGCAAAATATTGTTGCTTCTTCCATGTTTTCTGCATGATATTACTCGGGTTTTGTAAGGTAGTAGAAAGGATGTGAAAATATAAGGTAACGTGCCCATAAGAGTGTGAAAGTATCCATAGGGTAGTGGGAAGGTCCCCATAGGGTAGTGGGAAGGTGCCCATAAGGTAGTGGGAAGGTGGTGGGTACGTAATTTCTCTACATAACTTTACGACGTAGTAAAAACGTTGCTGGTAGTCCAGAATTTTACGTAGTAACTACGTAAAAACACGACATAACATCTACCAAACCACTACATTGTAAGTACGTAGTTACTACGTAAACTTGTTACCTGGGAGACCACTGAGGGTTCCATTCCTGCAGCCAAGAACAGGAATCTTACAATCAGGAATACGCTCCTATTCAAGTGGCCAGCTAGTGTATAAGTCATGTTGTGCTATTTATTACATACTGTTCACTACAGGAGTACGACTTGTAATATAGTGGCTACTCATCTAAAATAGCTAAAATCCAATAAAGAACATTTCAAAGAAGGATCTTACAGTATCTCAGTATGGGAACACTCGGGTTTATGGAGTGTCGCATACTGTATGTGTGTGTATGCATTTGATGTGCTTCTCATCGTTGTGCTAATTTCATGGAAAGACTCCTGGCAGACCTTCTGGTGTGACTGAGATCAAACTGATACAGAGCTTCAGCTGTCCCTTTGCATTAGCCACCCTGCCAAGAGGTAGATAGGCAGCCTTTTTAGACAGCCTATCAAAGGAGACTGACACATCAGACCACCCCCTCTGTTCCTTCTTGACAATGCTGAAGGGGGGGGGGGGGGGGGGGGGGGGAAGAAGCACCTCAGCAGAAACTGTCAAGAATCTCTGCAAGTACAGGCTGGTTTGAGTAGTTCTAGAACTGCTGATCTCCTGAGATTTTCACACACACAACAGTCTCTCGAGTTCACTCAGGATGATGCAATAGCAAACAAACAAACACCTATGAGTGTTCTGTGGACGGAAACACCTGAGAGGTCAACGGAAAATGGCCAGACCGGTTCAAGCTGACAGTAAGGCTAGAGTAACTCAGATAATCACTCTGTACAAATGTGCTGATAAGAAAAGCATCTCACTATACAACACATCGAACCTTGAGATGGATGGGCTACAACAGCAGAAGACCACATCAGATTCCACTTCTGTCAGCCAATAACTAAAAGTGGAGTCTGCAGTGGGCACAGACTGACCAAAACTGGAGAGCTGAAGACTGCAAAAATGTAGTCCAGTCTGATAAATCAACTTCTGCTGAGTCACTCAGATGGTAGGGTCAGAATCTGGTGCCAACAGCATGAATCCATGGACCCAACTGACCTTGCGTCAATAGTCCAGCCTGGTGGAGGTGGTATAATGGTGTAAGGAATGTTCTCTTGGCACACTTTGAGCCTGTTAACACCAATCATCACTTGAATGCCACAGCCTCTTTGAGTATTGGTGCTGACCATGTTCATCCCTCCACAATTTGCCATCTTCTAATGGCTACTTTCAGCACGATAATGCACCATGTCACAAAGCAAAAGTAATCTGAAACATGAACATGACAATGAGTTTAAATGTTCATCAATGGCCTTCCCAGTCACCAGATCGGAATCCAACAGAACACCTTGGGGATGTGGTAGAGCGGGAGATTCTCAGAAAAAATCAAATTATTTGTTGATGCCTATATCTTTTTGACATTAAACAACCTAATAAGTACAAGTAAACTAGTGATTGGCAGCAAAGTCCAAAACTAAAACCTAGTTTGTCTAAACACTAACCTAGACAAGTCAGAACTCACCTAGTGAGCAAAAGCAAATTAGTGTCTGAAAAGAAAAACAACTTACAAGTGAAACCTAACAAATTGAATCAAAGCCTAACCGACTATAACACAGCAAACAAAGGCAAACTTATTAGCAAAAACAGGTAGCGCTAATCTAACAGGCAAAAACTATCAAGTGTAGCTCCTGTGCTAATTCTACAGCTGGGTAAGTTGGTACATGGAAGGTTGATTAAGACAGAGGGGTGCTAATTAACATGCTCATTAAAGGAACAGTCCACCGTACTTCCATAATGAAATATGCTCTTATCTGAATTGAGACGAGCTGCTCCGTACCTCTCCGAGCTTTGCGCGACCTCCCAGTCAGTCAGACGCGCTGTCACTTCTGTTAGCAATGTAGCTAGGCTCAGCATGGCCAATGGTATTTTTGGGGGCTGTAGTTAGATGCGACCAAACTCTTCCGCGTTTTTCCTGTTTACATAGGTTTATATGACCAGTGACATGAAACAAGTTCAGTTACACAAATTGAAACGTAGCGATTTTCTATCCTATGGAAAGTCCGCACTATAATGACAGGCGTACTAACACCTTCTGCGCGCTTCGGCAGCACATTGATATCTGAGCTCCGTATCAATGCGCTGTCGAAGCGCGCAGAAGGTGTTAGTACGCCTGTCATTATAGTGCGGACTTTCCATAGCATAGAAAATCGCTACGTTTCAATTTGTGTAACTGAACTTGTTTCATATCACTGGTCATATAAACCTATGTAAACAGGAAAAACGCGGAAGAGTTTGGTCGCATCTAACTACAGCCCCAAAAAATACCATTGGCCATGCTGAGCCTAGCTACATTGCTAACAGGAGTGACAGCGCGTCTGACTGCGTCTGACTGACTGGGAGGTCGCACAAAGCTCGGAGAGGTACGGAGCAGCTCGTCTCAATTCAGATAAGAGCATATTTCATTATGGAAGTACGGTGGACTGTTCCTTTAAGGCCCATATTCATAATCGGAGACTTGAGTTCACCAGCTATGGCAAATACTTGAGACCTGCAAAGTCTGTCAGCAGAAATCCGACCATAAAATTAGTCAACGTGCGTCCAGTCTAAACTCTGAGGTACAATGCGATAAAGCGAGAAAACAATAATCCACACACAAGGCCACTGATGTGGGACCAACACGATGGGCTGTAAATGTTTGCTTCCACAGTGGCGACAGTGACAAAAAACATGGCCTTGATAGCGACAGCTAGCATGACGCTAAAACGAAACGGCGAGAGCGCCACAGCCTTCTTGTTAGTGCCTAGGGAATAGAGAGAAAGATGAGCTTTGTCTGAGAGGCAGCACGCTGTTTGGGCATAAGGGCCAAAGGGATTTCAAGGCCCCGTGATCAAGCGGCTCTGCTTAATGAACCGAGAGATGGCAGCGTCACATAGAGCTATGAAGTAGTGCCCCAGGAGCTAATAGAAGGAAGTGAAGTAGCCCTGTTCTTCTTCTCACTTGCTCACTTTCTTTTCTCCTCTGTCACTACTACCTCGGATCACGTCTCTTTATTCTGCTGCCCTGCACAGCACACATCAATGTAAGTGTGCGACTAGCTGTCAGGAGAAAGCTTGAAGTTGGCTATTGGTTCCTCGCTGGGAGTATGCAAAGCAAAAACCTCAGCATGAAATTAAAATACAAAACGACAGGACATAGGGAGAAAAAAAAAAGGACCATGCCTTCAGAGAACAGGTATTATTCTTTAAATGCTGCTTTTTGTCAGGCTTGTGAGGGCTTAAATTTAGCCAGGCCAGCTGCCGTTGTTCCAGAGGAGGGTCTCGGAGCCCGCCATATGAGCTTAAAGTCACGTCAAGAAAACTTAAAGCCTGTTTTGTTTTTTACCCATGTGCCTCTTATCATATTTCTTATCAGGTTAACTAACCAGCTAGTGTTAGCAATGATGAATATTAACATTTATAAATATGACAGAAAAATCCTTCCAGAAGTCCTGTAATTTTAGCTTATATTAAATATCTAAAACATTTTAGCAAGAAATAAGATTTAAAATCATGTCTGTTTAGCTCATGTTAGTAAACTGGTGACATTTGTGACCCCTCACCGAATCCAGGGACACATGTCGGCCGAAACGAATCCGAGATAATCGCAAAAGAAGCATTTTTTTTTGGAAATTCGTGATTTTTGTTTTTTTCCATCATGTGCAAGTTGAGATCTTGAAGAATGCAATCAGTATTTCAGATAATAGATTGTTTTGTTGGAAAAGCATACATTTTTTGTTGCAAATTGTCTCGTTTTTGTCAGGACTGTAGCCTGCTGGGGGGTGTGGGTAAATTACCATATGGGCCATTCACATGATGATTTAAGTCTTTTGTTTTGTTTTTTTCCGCGAATCAGCTGTATGATGCAAGCTGAGCGCATGGCTACTTAACTGCATACAGGCATGTAATTTCACTATGGAATGAGGAAGCTAAACAGAGCGCAGAGGAGCTGAAACACCGCGAAGCAAACAGACACGGTATTTACAACGGAGATCACCATTTCTAGCAAAAAAAACCGCAACCTCGTTTTCCAGATTGAATGGAATACTTGAATGATCGGATGATACACGGACCGTTCTAGGATTACATTCCATCGGAGGCATTGGTGTGTGCAAGGCGCCGTTTCTCTTTCTGATGGGGTGAGTTTATTAATCTAAGGCTGTGTGGTTATTTTTGCATGTAACGGAGAGTGTTGTGGTTTGGTTAAGCCTAGGTCACAACCGGACGTACGATTTTTTGGCCGTGTGATTTTTGGCGTTTCCCAAATCGCTGCGGGTTTTTTTTGTTCGTGGAGAAAGACGCGCGTTGGCCGTAAGTTTGTCTTGCAACCTGAAAAAAACGTAAGCGCCCGTAGAGTTTGTTTGACATGACAACGAACCTCTGCGGCCAGTCTGCGGCTCGAAAATCAGCACATCACACGCGCGCTCTCGTGCTTTTCATGCGCGCTCTCCGTGTGTTTCTTGCGTTTTTTGCATGTAGACCGGCCGTAGGAATGCGTACTGTACGGCCGGTTGTGACCGAGGCTTTACATGAAACTAGCGTTGTGTTAGTTGTGTCATCATCGTGCTATCTTTCTTTCTTAAGGTGTGAGTAATTTTTCAACCACAAAACGTTAAAATATACTTTAGGACTTATTTTTGTACTTCATAATTGTGTTGGGCATACTTTGCATGGAAGGAAAATTGACGTGGTGATCTTTGTTTACATGAAAGTAGTATCGTGCTAGCTCGTAGGGGGTAGGGCTTTCCTTAATGTCATGCAAATGAGCACCATTATGTGCCCGCCCTACACCCAGAGTACTGTAGCTGAGATGGAAAACTTTGAGGGCGATTTTCTCCCTTTTCTGTTTTAAGAAGTATACACTTTCAAAAGGCCACACATTCTTCAAATATTGTCAGATCTCCACATCGAAGGCATCATTGGAAAGCTTAGAAACTGTACTTTCTGAATCTGTCAATAACTCAAAATGCCCCCAGGCGGGCATGTGTCCCTGGATTCTGTGATCTGCCACATTTACGAGTCAATATTGCGAACAAAACTCTTATCAGAATACCTGTCAGGTTAGCTCATGCTAAATTGCTAGCTGAACATTTATACATTGGAACCTATATTATTTATATGATTTAAATCTTAAAAATCTTGTCAGGTTAGCTAGGTGGCCAGGTTTAACAGTGAATATTAAGATTTACTATAGAACATAAATGTTTAAACAAATTCTGAGACTTTTCTAATCCGCTGCATCAACCAGCTTTGATGCAGACAGCCGCCATCTTTCTATTTTCCCCAGGGAAATTATTATTCTTCGGTTAACCTGAGGCTCCAACTGAATCATGGCGTAGTGTAGTGTGGTACGTTAAATGCCTAGTGAGTATTCGTAAACCCTACACACTGCATTTTATGTACTAATAGTATGGAAGTATATGTATTCAGATGCATTTGTAATATAAAACTCCTCTCATAAATCCTGTCAAGTTAGCGCAAGCTGACTAGCATCAATTATCAGTGACTTAGAATTTTTAAAATGAATCTCCTTTCAGAAATCATGTCCTGTTAGCTTGTGTTAGCTAGCTGGCTAGATTTAGCAATGAATAACGAATAATGTAGATCAAAACTTTTCCCGGAACTCCTGCTAGGTGAACTTATGTTAAATATTTAGCTGGAATTAACAGTAAAGCAAACATACAACATAAACGACATTTATACATTTTGGCAAGCATTATTTGGCAGCGTAGGTTATGTACATTTATCTTAAAAGTCTTCTCTAAAATTCTTTCAGGTTAGCCAAATATAGTAAGCAAGCAATAATTAGATGGGAAGATTGTGAATCTTTCATATAAATATCCTCTCAGAAGTTGTGTCAGGTTAGCCCATGCTAGCTAACTGGTGAGCTTCATCATTGAATATTATGAACATTTAGCTTTTTTCTAGGGTGACCGGACAGTCCCGATTTGGGGTTGTGTGTCCTGAGTCCCGACAAAAGTCTGTCGGGACACGGATATGTCCCGGTTTTCGCCACTCGCAATGTTTGCGACTGAGCAGCGTGGGAATCATTAGCGGAGAAATGTCTGCATTTACTATTTTGATGAATTGACAGGAATCACAAACTTTCCTGGTTACTGCCCCCTGGCCCTGTGGCATGGGTGTTTATTTAGCCACATTATTCCAGACAACAGAACGTGTTGCCATGCAACAATAAAATAAACATTAACTGGCATGAGGGGCAGCACGGTGGTGTAGTGGTTAGCACATTTGGTTAGAACATGGTTAGAACATTTAGCTTCTCAAAGTAGTTCTGTCAGGTTAGCCCATGCTAGCTAGCTAACTGGTTAGCTCTATCATTGAATATTATGAACATTTAGATTTTGTCTCAGAAGTTCTGTCAGGTTAGCCCATGCTAACTAGCTCACTGGTTAGATTCATCACTGAATATTATGAACATTGAACTCCTCTAGGTAGTTGTCAGGTTAGCCCATGCTAGCTAACTGGTTATATTGATCATTGAATATTATGAATATTTAGCTTCTTGAGGTAGTTCTGTCAGGTTAGCCCATGCTAGCTAATGGGTTAGATTCATCGCTGAACATTATGACCGTTTAGCTTCTCTGGGTAGTTCTGTCAGGTTAGCCCATGCTAGCAAGCTAACTGATGAGATTCACCATTGAATATTATGAATATTTAGCTTCTCTCAGAAGTTCTGTCAGGTTTAGGGTGGCCAGACGTCCAGCTTTAGGCCGGACCGTCCGTCTTTTCAATGTCTTGTCCGGCGTCCGGTGCAGCATCAAGCCGGACGCACATTTGTCCTCCTTTTAGAGACGATGAGCGGAATTATATAATATCGGCTTGCCAGACTGGAAGAGCAGAGTTCTAGAATAACGTTTTGTAGGGAAACTGCAGATCTGTGCTGCACACTAGTAATCTACAATAAAGAGTCTATGGCTCGATGTTTTTTGGCATGCAATGCGAACTCCGCACCGCGAGGCGTTGCGTTCTAGAACGCGTTGCGCTCTATCCTTTGATGATCTTCCTGGCGCGTGCCTAGTGCCCTGCCCCCCCGGCCCTGGCTGGGACTTGGAAACACGAGTCTGTCCGGTAGACCAGCTGCTCACAACTTAACTTGTTAGGATATGGATGACAGTGCAAATGCACATCTACTATATCTACCTTAAGTTTAATTTCAGTGGTTTGTTACTCCACAAAGTTTTTAATAAATACAAATATGGTGTTCTAGCCAATTAAGAGCTAATACATGAATTATAATAAATACTATGAATGCTTTGACCTTACTCTTTTTTCCCCACAATCATAATCTTTAACCCTACAAAATTGCGATGTTGATTTCACCAAACTTGAGTGACTTGCATAAAAATAATCCATTCTCAATCTTGCCACTGTGGTTTACATAAAAATTTGCGGGCTATGAATCAGATGGGATTTGCCATTATTCACCCTAAAATTGATTAGAATGCAGGAAATTGCATCTAAGAAATACAACATTTTCTGGGAGAGGGCCCCCAGACCCCAAATAATGTCCTCCTTTTTGGTTATGGAAATGGCCAACCTAGTCAGGTTAGCCCATACTATCTAGCTCACTGGTTAGATTGATCATTGAATTTTATGAACATTTAGCTTCTCTCAGAAGTTCTTGCAGATTAGCTAATCTTAGCTGACTGGCTAGCATTAATTATTATCAGTGAACACTTATGAATGTGACCTGTCAGATTAGTGTGGATTAGCAAACTGGCTACCCCAAGCTGTGGAAATGCTTACGTCTACGAGATCATTTTCTTCTTCGTGCATTCTAGTAAATGAACTCAGAGAATTAGGAAAGTCATCCTCCATTAAGGCTAGAAGTGTGATTTGGCACCGACCTAAGCACAAACACGTGCTTTGGACAGAGCTACAAAATGGAGGGCATTATTCTCGAGAGAGAGGAGGGGGGAAAAAGGGAGTCGCTTGCTTAGCTTGCAGCAGTAATGAAAACCTGAGCCACAACCCAGAGTGTCCCTCTCAGACATTAAATAACTCCGCTTGACTAAAACACTTTGCTGCTCCGCTGAGAGAGAAACGCATGCATTATTTACCAACAGAAACTGCAATATCAACCCTGGACACATTTCAGCTAGTTTGTGCTGAGCTGAGCCAACCGCAAAACGATGAATAGAGCAAATTGGAGAGAGAGAGAGAGAGCAGAAGGGGAGGCAAGACAAAAATCTACACTTAGAAATCCAAACTTTTATGATAGTTTTAACGGCTCTCCAGTAAACAGCCACCTGACGTATAGCTTCACTGTAATTTTACAAGCATGCCAATCATTAAATGCACTCTTCCAGTAAACCGGCTTCCCCTCATTCTTATTTTTATTTCTTTAATCATGCCTTGTGTCTTTTTTCCTTCTCCCGACGTTTATAACATTACTGTTGGAAAGGTCATGGCGATTACCTGAGAGGCAGCACAATTTACAATCCTGGCGCATCTCTTCGCTTTCTCTCCTGCTCATAACGCAGGATGAAACATGTTTCAAAGTAAAATACAGGTAAATGATGCACACCAGAATTTATGGGTCCGAATCCATTTCCAGGGATTGTTTTTATTGTTTATTATAGAAAAAAAAATAGCGCTGTTAACGCAAGCGAAGCAGGGCCGATGATAACTAAAGCTGTATTCAGTCGGGTACTTAATTTGAAAAGTCATCAAGCACATATTTATCTTCTTATTTTTCCTTCTCACACTCTGAAAGTTAATCATGTTCATAACTTAATGAAGCCATGAGATACTAACTAATGTGTGTGCAGGTCATAACCTTTGTCTTCACCAAGCACTTCAATTAGCATTATGTTATCTCTCGCTCTCATATTTTATATATATATATATATATATATATATATATATATATATATATGAGCGGCGGTTAGCGCTGTCGCCTCACAGCAAGAAGGTCCTGGGTTCGAGCCCCGGGGCCGGCGAGGGCCTTTCTGTGTGGAGTTTGCATGTTCTCCCCATGTCCGCGTGGGTTTCCTCCGGGTGCTCCGGTTTCCCCCACAGTCCAGAGACATGCAGGTTAGGTTAACTGGTGACTCTAAATTGACCGTAGGTGTGAATGTGAGTGTGAATGGTTGTCTGTGTCTATGTGTCAGCCCTGTGATGACCTGGCGACTTGTCCAGGGTGTACCCCGCCTTTCGCCCGTAGTCAGCTGGGATAGGCTCCAGCTTGCCTGCGACCCTGTAGAAGGATAAAGCGGCTAGAGATAATGAATGAATGAATGATATATGAGCGGCACGGTGGTGTAGTGGTTAGCGCTGTCGCCTCACAGCAAGAAGGTCCTGGGTTTGAGCCCCGGGGCCGGCGAGGGCCTTTCTGTGCGGAGTTTGCATGTTCTCCCCGTGTCCGCGTGGGTTTCCTCCGGGTGCTCCAGTTTCCCCCACAGTCCAAAGACATGCAGGTTAGGTTAACTGGTGACTCTAAATTGACCGTAGGTGTGAATGTGAGTGTGAATGGTTGTCTGTGTCTATGTGTCCGCCCTGTGATGACCTGGCGACTTGTCCAGGGTGTACCCCGCCTTTCGCCCGTAGTCAGCTGGGATAGGCTCCAGCTTGCCTGCGACCCTGTAGAAGGATAAAGCGGCTAGAGATAATGAGATGAGATGAGATGAGAAAAAAAAATAGCGCTGTTAACGCAAGCGAAGCAGGGCCGATGATAACTAAAGCTGTATTCAGTCGGGTACTTAATTTGAAAAGTCATCAAGCACATATTTATCTTCTTATTTTTCCTTCTCACACTCTGAAAGTTAATCATGTTCATAACTTAATGAAGCCATGAGATACTAACTAATGTGTGTGCAGGTCATAACCTTTGTCTTCACCAAGCACTTCAATTAGCATTATGTTATCTCTCGCTCTCATATTTTATATATATATATATATATATATATATATATATATATATATATATATGAGCGGCACGGTGGTGTAGTGGTTAGCGCTGTCGCCTCACAGCAAGAAGGTCCGGGTTCGAGCCCCGTGGCCGGCGAGGGCCTTTCTGTGCGGAGTTTGCATGTTCTCCCCGTGTCCGCGTGGGTTTCCTCCGGGTGCTCCAGTTTCCCCCACAGTCCAAAGACATGCAGGTTAGGTTAACTGGTGACTCTAAATTGAGCGTAGGTGTGAATGTGAGTGTGAATGGTTGTCTGTGTCTATGTGTCAGCCCTGTGATGACCTGGCGACTTGTCCAGGGTGTACCCCGCCTTTCGCCCGTAGTCGGCTGGGATAGGCTCCAGCTTGCCTGAGACCCTGTAGAACAGGATAAAGCGGCTAGAGATAATGAGATGAGATATATATATATATATATATATATATATATATATGAGCGGCACGGTGGTGTAGTGGTTAGCACTGTCGCCTCACAGCAAGAAGGTCCGGGTTCGAGCCCCGTAGCCGGCAAGGGCCTTTCTGTGCGGAGTTTGCATGTTCTCCCCGTGTCCACGTGGGTTTCCTCCGGGTGCTCCGGTTTCCTCCACAGTCCAAAGACATGCAGGTTAGGTTAACTGGTGACTCTAAATGACCGTAGGTGTGAATGTGAGTGTGAATGGTTGCCTGTGTCTGTGTCAGCCCTGTGATGACCTGGCGACTTGTCCAGGGTGTACCCCGCCTTTCGCCCGTAGTCAGCTGGGATAGGCTCCAGCTTGCCTGCGACCCTGTAGAACAGGATAAAGCGGCTACAGATAATGAGATGATATATATATATATATATATATATATATATACAGGGTGCGATTTGCTGGGGGGGATGGTGGGGATCATCCCCCCCCCCCCGGTTTTTATCTCTGCTGAAAAAAAATCCTCAGGGACAACCCCGTCAATAAAACAAACAAACCAAAAAAAAAGTTGACATGACAGGCATGTTGTGACACAGTTTTCTATGGTCTACATTGCACTCACTTTCAAAATGACCCGAAGTGGCAGCTTTGATGTTCACGAACGTCCCCAGCAAATAGATACATTGTAGATAATAACAATATCTTTGCGTTCTATGCAGGGATGCAAACAGCACGCCTTTTGGCGGATGCCGCCTTTTTCACGGCCGATTTTTTTTTTTTTGGGGGGGGGGGGCGTTGGAGTGTCTGATTATAATTTCAAAGTAAATTCTGTATTAAAATTACTAAATAAGCAAATCCGTTACAGTCCATGAAACAGGAAGTATTAGGATGAGAAAAAAAAACAGTTTAAATCGGAAAGCTGCGCACAATGTGAACTGCGCCATCAGAGCAAACTGTTCATTTAGTATTCATGTATTTTAGTGATTTTCGAGTCACTGTCCATTTAATCCGGAGGGAGAGAAACATCACAGCAACGCGACAAGCAATGCGAACTTTGTTGTGTGTTAGTGTTCGTGTATTTAGTCAGAGAGACAGGAAGATGAATTTACTATCTCTGGTTTAGTGTTCGTTTTCATTTAGTGTTATTCATTTGATATTGTAAGAACGCCAGGGACACTTCTTAACACACACTGCGTCCTTTATTTTTATTAACAAGTATTTAACAAGGAGTTGCTGTTTTAGCCACAACTCACGCTTTCTAACAGCCCATAAACAGCGCCAACCCCCTGCGCTCACTCTCGCGCACCCACACCTAAACTCCACCCGCCAGTTCCCCTAAAAGGCATATAACAACATAAGAAACTCAACAGGTAACAGAACACAACACAGGTTATCACAATATCATCGGATGTTATTGAGCTGTTAGCCTATTGTTACCTTAATTTTGTGACGTTTCATAATTAAAAAAAAAAAAAACATCCCCCCTTCTGGTTTTTTGACAAATCGCACCCTGTATATATATATATATACTGTATATATATAAAAGAGAGAGAGAGAGAGGGGGGAATCTCTTCTCATTATCTCTAGCCACTTTATCCTGTTGCAGGCAAGCTGGAGCCTATCCCAGCTGACTACGGGCGAGAGGCAGGGTACACCCTGGACAAGTCGTCAGGTCACCATTCACACTCACATTCACACCTACGGTCAATATAGGTGGGGTTTACATTAGACCGTATCAGCGGATCATCAGGTTAACGTTTTTAAAACGATTAGTGTGCACACAGCAACGCCAATACACGATTCGCGTGCACACAGCAACACCAATTCACGGATACGCTCGGCTCCGCAGGCATCCTGCGCTCCAAATCACTCCGCCCTGAACAGTGAGTGCCCTCTGGAGGGTGCGCACTCCGGCCCTGCGCAGCTCACAGAGCACGCGAGTGGAGCGCACGAGCAGTGATTCGGGACTGAGCCGCTGCGTGTGTGATCTCAGTGCATGTCGGGCATGCGCGTCACTTACCACTTGCAAGTGGAAGGATGGCAAGCCTAAAGACAATCATAACTACACAATGGGCAGTATTTGCATCAGTATTTGCAGTATTTTCATACTTTTATACTCTTTAATGAAAGGTGATACAAGGCAGAAGTCCGCGCCGTTTTTCAGCAGTCGTGTCACATGACCAACGCCAGCGAATCAGGAAGGTGGATGTCACAGTGACGTTGTCCAATGACGACGCCAGCTAGAGCTCAGCACAGCGTATCTGCGTATTCTCAATGTTTACACAGCACCGGATCAGACACGATTTGGATTGAATACGTGGACCCTGGCGGATTCCCGTTTCCCGGCGTTTCCAGGCGTTTTAATGTAAACGGACAGTGCATCCGCGAAGAAAACGAGACAGATACGGTCTAATGTAAACTTGGCCTTAGAGTCACCAGTTAACCTAACCTGCATGTCTTTGGACTGTGGGGGAAACCGGAGCACCCGGAGGAAACCCACGCGGACACAGGGAGAACATGCAAACTCCGCACAGAGCCACTGGGCTTGAACCCAGGACCTTCTTGCTGTGAGGGGACAGTGCTAACCACTACACCACGCTCTGCCATTTCGTTTTTCTATACTCATGGTATATGAGCTGATATCCTGGAAGTAGAGTAGCCAATCAGAGCGCGCAATTGCTCATATTCAGTGAATCTGGATAGAAATATATAAAATCTTGCCTTTTCTTTGTGTAAGATTTCCAGCAGGGTTTTTAGGTTGACGTGATTATTAATCCCTGACCTAGTGAAATAGCACGAGGATGTGATTTCCATAGAGACGACACAGCACTTCTGTAAGTTGCTTTGGATAAAGGCATCTGCTAAATGCTGTAAATGTAAATGTCAGTATAAGATTACATAAGGCTGCCAGATTCCTTTAATTTTGCCGTACGTCTCTTGATAACCTCCTTGGTAAGTTTTTTACCTTGTCCATTATACATGGTGTACATTTCAGAGGGACGTTCTGTTTTTGGTGATGCCAGTGCAGTGTTCTATTTTCTCCACTTGTTGATGGCCTCTACAATGTTCCATGGTCCATCGAATGTTTTGGAATGTCTCCTGATCAATATGTCTCGACAAGTGAGAAACCATACAGGCTTTGAAAGCTGTTTGTGGACCATGGCTTCAACAGTGAGATACAACCAAGACGATGTCAAGAAATTCCAACAGAAACAGCTGGTCTTTATTTGGGGTTAATCTGAATAATTTCATCGATGACAGCTGTATGATAAATAGTTTTGAACATGAGATTGAATGTTATGGGTTCATTCTGAACTCAGCCACATCACTAATTAGAAAAGGGTGTGCATACTTATACAAGCAGGTTATTATCAATCTTATTGTCCTAATTTTTTCCCCCTAAAATGTTTTTGATTTTTTAAATTTAATATGTTATAATTTCGGTGGCACGGTGATGTAGTGGTTAGCACTGTCACCTCACAGCAAGAAGGTTCTGGGTTCGAGCCCAGTGGCTGACGAGGGTCTTTCTGTGCGGAGTTTGCATGCTGTCTGTGTGGGTTTCCTCTGGGTGTTCCGGTTTCCCCCACAGTCCAAAGACATGCAGGTTAGGTTAACTGGTGACTCTAAGGTGGGGTTTACATTAGACCGTATCAGTGGCTCATCAGATTAACGTTTTTAAAACGATTAGTGTGCACACAGCAACGCCAATACACGATTCGCGTGCACACAGCAACACCAATACACGGATACGCTCGGCTCCGCAGGCATCCTGCGCTCCAAATCACTCCGCCCTGAACAGCGAGTGCCCTCTGGAGGGTGCGCACTCCGGCCCTGCGCAGCTCACAGAGCGCGCGAGTGAAGCACACGAGCAGTGATTCGGGACTGAGCCGCTGTGTGTGTGATCTCAGTGCATGTCGGGCATGCGCGTCACTTACCACTTGCAAGTGGAAGGATGGCAAGCCTAAAGACAATCATAACTACACAATGGGCAGTATTTGCATCAGTATTTGCAGTATTTTCATACTTTTATACTCTTTAATGAAATGTGATACAAGGCGGAAGTCCGCGCCGTTTTTCAGCAGTCGCGTCACATGACCAACGCCAGCGAATCAGGAAGGTGGATGTCACAGTGACGTTGTCCAATGACGACGCCAGCTAGAGCTCAGCACAGCGTATCCGCGTATTCTCAATGTTTACACAGCACCGGACCAGACACGATCTGGATTGAATACGTGGACCCTGGCGGATTCCCGTTTCCCGGCGTTTCCAGGCGTTTTAATGTAAACGGACAGTGCATCCGCGAAGAAAACGAGACAGATACGGTCTAATATAAACTTGGCCTAAATTGACCGTAGGTGTGAATGTGAGTGTGAATGGTTGTCTGTGTCTATGTGTCAGCCCTGTGATGACCTGGCGACTTGTCCAGGGTGTACCCCGCCTTTCGCCCGTAGTCAGCTGGGATAGGCTCCAGCTTGCCTGCGACCCTGTCGAACAGGATAAAGCGGCTAGAGATTATGAGATGAGACACAAACGTGCCATTTTTATGTCCACTGTATCTCGACACTGAATATGAGCCATACAGCAGCCTTAACACACATCATTTGGCAAGGCATATCGCTTTTAAATGGATTTAAAGGCAAGTGCTTAATTTAAATGTGATGTTGAGAGAAAAAAAGCTCAATTCTTGTCTCCAGAAAGAACAATGGCAGGATTCCTGACACGCAAAAATGTTCAACGTGTTGGAAAGCTGTGTAAAAAAAAAAAAAGAAGAAACTTCTTTATCACGTCACATGCTTTTCCACTTGAGTGGGTATAATGCCTAAAGTGACATACCGCTGAAGCAAAGAAGAGTTTGGAGAAAATAAATTGCAAAACTCACACTTTGTTTTCTGTGCATGAGATATTCAACCACAGTGCAGGACTGAAAGAGACAGATTCAACCAAGAGCGAGACTGCTTTTGAGGACATGATTTGGAATTTTAAAGCAGCGTGGAAAAATAATAACAAAACGTGTATAGGAGAATCAGGAGAAACCGTGGTTGGGTTTGTGTTCTCGTGTTTTTGTCTGAATTTTACATTTATGGCTGAGATGACTTTACAGCTGAAATTCATAAAAATGCAATGTACGGTATATAGAGCGGCGGCTACAATGATCGACAGCCCATAATTATTGACACCTTTTTCAGATTTACCAATAAAAAACAATTTTACAAAAGGTGAGTTTCGGTTACAACAGTTATTATTGGTGAATTAATCAACCGGAAGACCCGCCTCGCCCTTTGAGCTTGTCGTCTGGTGGCACAGCTCGTTACCCGAAATGGATTCTTTTTTACCAATTTGAGTTAAACCTGGTTGGCATGGTGGTGTAGTGGTTAGCGCTGTCGCCTCACAGCAAGAAGGTCCTGGGTTCGAGCCCCGTGGCCGGCGAGGGCCTTTCTGTGTGGAGTTTGCATGTTCTCCCCGTGTCCGTGTGGGTTTCCTCCGGGTGCTCCGGTTTCCCCCACAGTCCAAAGACATGCAGGTTAGGTTAACTGGTGACTCTAAATTGACCGTAGGTGTGAGTGTGAATGGTTGTCTGTGTCTATGTGTCAGCCCTGTGATGACCTGGCGACTTGTCCAGGGTGTACCCCGCCTTTCGCCCGTAGTCAGCTGGGATAGGCTCCAGCTTGCCTGCGACCCTGTAGAACAGGATAAAGCAGCTAGAGATAATGAGATGAGATGAGTTAAACCCGGACGTTACTGTATCATCGCAGGTAAGCATGGTGGAAAGATCATGGATATGTTTTTACTGATCAAATTCACCAATATTTCATGATCTCCTCGTCGAAACCTACTTTGTTTCTGACTCTTTCATTTGACAGTCGCCATTTTGTATCTAAACGCACGTTTGAGAAGTCACATGAGGTGTCGATAATAGTGATCACTTTCACCGGTGTCCACCATTATCGACACCCTGTGGAACTAAGTGACATTTACAACTGTTATGGATCGATCTTTGTGTAACATTGTTGAAGTAGATGAAGTACTTTAAAAAAAATAATAATTAAATAAAAGTGCTGCGATTTATATTTTTTTCCTGATTCATAACAGAATGGAATGTTTTATAGAGTATTTGGAATCCTATTGCAATAAATAGAATTAGAGCAGAATTAAATTCCGAGCATATAAAAAAAACTTGAAATATTCTTTTTTTTTTGCAGTTTGTTGTAAATATCTACCACATATTACAATATCAGGAGATGTTTTATATTTTGGTTCGAGGAATGACGTGCGACCTTTGACCTGGAGGTTCATGTGGTTACAATGTCAATTGCCTGACATTTATTGGTAAACTACAAAACTAGAAATTCATACAAACAACAACAAATGATTAACAAAATGTGAGCTATGAAAAATGCTTTCAAACAGAATTACTTTCTCTTTTACGTAAACACAGGCATCGATATATTTATATAAAATATATTTTGTACTGGGCGGCACGGTGGTGTAGTGGTTAGCGCTGTCGCCTCACAGCAAGAAGGTCCGGGTTCGAGCCCCGTGGCCGGCGAGGGCCTTTCTGTGTGGAGTTTGCATGTTCTCCCCGTGTCCGCGTGGGTTTCCTCCGGGTGCTCCGGTTTCCCCCACAGTCCAAAGACATGCAGGTTAGGTTAACTGGTGACTCTAAATTGAGCGTAGGTGTGAATGTGAGTGTGAATGGTTGTCTGTGTCTATGTGTCAGCCCTGTGATGACCTGGCGACTTGTCCAGGGTGTACCCCGCCTTTCGCCCGTAGTCAGCTGGGATAGGCTCCAGCTTGCCTGCGACCCTGCAGAACAGGATAAAGCGGCTAGAGATGATGAGATGAGATATAAATAAATCATTTGGATGTTGATAATTGTGGAACGGTGTCGATAACTGTGGACAAAGGTGTCAATAATTGTGGAACGGTGTCACGTGATCTGATACGCTAAGTAATCGGGAATCAACTTTTTTTTTTTTCCCAGTGTAAGTTTGAGTAATTATTCATGCACAATTTACTTAAAGTCTTTTCTACTTTTGCAACGGCCAAAAGATCGTTAAGGTGTCAATAATTGCAGCCGCCGCTCTCGTATATAATATCACAAAGAGCCCCCCCCCCCCCCATTCCTGGCTCAAGTTGAAAAAACTTGGCATGTTGATGAAAAAATGCTGAAATAAAGAGTGAAGCAAATGCATCCTCAATAAATTATGCATGCTCTCCTGGCTTTCCTTGATAGTGCATATATTTATGGTTGGCGCTTTTTTGATTTTGTCATCTTGTTGCTCCTGTTTTGGAATATTCTCACTTCAAAATGGCTGATGGGAACATTTACATTTTGTCTCTCTAACATTCAGCTCTGAACGCGCCTAGTCAGAATTAACAGTATTTACATAAAACAAGTCAGCGAGGTTCGGGTTCGGGTTCGATTTCTGTACACTCACACATGGATCAGTTGAATATAAATGCAGCTAAATAAATGAAATGAAGGTGTTTATCCCCTTTTATCAGGGTACTTTTTCTCCAAGGAGGTGCTAGGTGTACGGATCAAAAAGCTGAACAACAACAACAACAAAAAAAAAATGGATGAAAGAAGGCAAAAAAAGCATTAAATATGCCTACTGCTGGAAAATGAAAATGGAAAGTAGAACCTTAAGGTTGCAAGAAGACAAACTACATCAACTCCAAAAAAAGAAGATGCTTTTTGTGTCCATGAAAACACACTTCATCCATTAATTTCAGCTTCTCTGTACAGGAGTCGGTGTACAAATGACCCACAAGATACAAAACTGTAATTATTGGCTTACAGTGTCAAACGTATGAACTGGAATGCATTCAGATGTTTGTCTCTGGGTACCAGATACTTTCATCCACAAAAGCAACCAATTATCTCAAAACTCCAAACATTTTTTTTTTTCCCATCACACTTTGCAACATTTTTTTTTTTTTTTGTACCACTCGCATATCAGGACATGCTTTTCACTGCTTTGACACGAGAGTAAGCATTTGTAAGCAGAGTTTTCAAATTTTTGCAAACGTTTTTCAGCCTGATTACTATCGTCAATGGAACCATGTCTTTCTACGGACCAGTTTGTCGGAATTATTTCTTAAAATGTTTTCCAAACGTGAAAAAAGAACAACTGAAATAAATATAAATTATATATATATATATATATATATATATATATATAGCGCTGTCGCCTCGCAGCAAGAAGGTCCGGGTTCGAGCCCCGTGGCCGGCGAGGGCCTTTCTGTGCAGAGTTTGCATGTTCTCCCCGTGTCCGCGTGGGTTTCCTCCGGGTGCGCCGGTTTCCCCCACAGTCCAAAGACATGCCTAACGGCTAATTGGTGACTCTAAATTGACCGTAGGTGTGAATGTGAGTGTGAATGGTTGTCTGTGTCTATGCCCATGTTTACATTAGACCGTATCAGCGGATCATCAGATTAACGTTTTTAAAACGATTTGCGTGCACACAGCAACACCAATACACGGATACGCTCGGCTCCGCAGGCATCCTGCGCTCCAAATCACTCCGCCCTGAACAGCGAGTGCCCTCTGGAGGGTGCGCACTCCGGCCCTGCGCAGCTCACACAGCGCGCGAGTGAAGTACACGAGCAGTGATTCGGGACTGAGCCGCTGTGTGTGTGATCCCAGCGCATATCACTTACCACTTGCAAGTGGAAGGATGGCAAGCCTAAAGACAATCATAACTACACAATGGGCAGTATTTGCATCAGTATTTGCAGTATTTTCATACTTTTATACTCTTTAATGAAAGGTGATACAAGGCGGAAGTCCGCGCCGTTTTTCAGCAGTCGCGTCACATGACCAACGCCAGCGAATCAGGAAGGTGGATGTCACAGTGACGTTGTCCAATGACGACGCCAGCTAGAGCTCAGCACAGCGTATCCGCGTATTCTCAATGTTTACACAGCACCGGAGCTGACACGATCTGGATTGAATACGTGGACCCTGGCGGATTCCCGTTTCCCAGCGTTTCCAGGCGTTTTAATGTAAACGGACAGTGCATCCGCGAAGAAAACGAGACCGATACGGTCTAATGTAAACTTGGCCTATGTGTCAGCCCTGTGATGACCTGGCGACTTGTCCAGGGTGTACCCTGCCTTTCGCCCGTAGTCAGCTGGGATAGGCTCCAGCTCGCCTGCGACCTTGATGGACAGGATAAGCGGCTGCAGATAATGGATGGATGTTACACTCACCTACCACTTTATTAGGAGCACCCGTACATACACCTGCAGTTTTATACAGTCATCTCATCAGCCGATCCCTCAACAGCATTGCAATGCATAAAATCATTGAGATACAAATCAAGAGCTTCGGTTAATGTTCACAATGTCCAAACATCAGAATTGGAAAAATTGTGATCTCATATTGTGACTTTCTTTCACTGTGGCATGGGTGTTGGTTTGATGGACTGGTTTGAGTATTTCAGAAACTGCTGATCTCCTGGGGTTTTCACACACAACAGTCTCTAAAGTTTACACAGAATGGTGCGGAAAACAAAAAAAACATATATAGTATATATAGTAACTCATATAAATCACTCTTTACAACCATGATGAGCAGAAAAGCATCTCAGCATGTAACAGCAGGAGACCACATTGGGTTCCGCTCCTGCAGCCGAGAACAGTAATCTTAGAATCAAGAACAAGTTCCTATTAAAGTGGCCGATGAGTCTGTGTGTGTGTAATATATTTTATATATATATATATATTCATTCATAGTGCTGTTGGATTCTCAAATCTGAATGTGTTAAATTCATCTCATCTCATCTCATTATCTCTAGCCGCTTTATCCTTCTACAGGGTCGCAGGCAAGCTGGAGCCTATCCCAGCTGACTACGGGCGAAAGGCGGGGTACACCCTGGACAAGTCGCCAGGTCATCACAGGGCTGACACATAGACACAGACAACCATTCACACTCACATTCACACCTACGGTCAATTTAGAGTCACCAGTTAACCTAACCTGCATGTCTTTGGACTGTGGGGGAAACCGGAGCACCCGGAGGAAACCCACGCGGACACGGGGAGAACATGCAAACTCCACACAGAAAGGCCCTCGCCGGCCACGGGGCTCGAACCTGGACCTTCTTGCTGTGAGGCGACAGCGCTAACCACTACGCCACCGTGCCGCTGCATGTTAAATTAATTTTTCTGGTAAATCACAGGTTTATTTATAATGTTTCAAGACATTATCATTTCAATAGTAACACTATACAAGGATTTGAATCATGGACGCTCCCGATTCATCATCATTATCCACATGTCACTATTTACTTTCAGCAAGAAGAGGTTTCTTTAGCATTTCTGGAAGGAGTCTCCAGTGTCAACATTTTATAACAGATAAATGCAAAATGGATACATTGCTTGCTGATGTCGCGTTTCTCAATAACAATGTCAATCTAGATTTTTATCATATAAACATTAAGAGAGAGAAGAAGTAGAACTCGACTCCAACGTCGTCGACAGGGATGCCTCGGCCATTCTAGGCCATCCTGTTACTAATTTTGAATGCCTGAAATATATGCCTTGAAATCTATTTCAACAGGAAGGAAACTATTGAAGAAAAACATGGTCCTATTTGGAGATCAGTTCATCTACAGGTTAATCTTACAAAATGTTCAACCACTGGTTCTTGAGATATTGCATTAACAGACTCCGAGACGTGCGGACACCATAATACCCCCACCACCTGTTAAATGGAAATAGAAATCATTACAATCTCACATTTAACCACTCCATCTTGGGTTATTTTCCGATCAAAATATCAAATTCCTATTCACATATTAAATAGGGGCGGCACGGTGGTGTAGTGGTTAGCGCTGTCGCCTCACAGCAAGAAGGTCCGGGTTCAAGCCCCGTGGCCGGCGAGGGCCTTTCTGTGTGGAGTTTGCATGTTCTCCCCGTGTCCGCGTGGGTTTCCTCCGGGTGCTCCGGTTTCCCCCACAGTCCAAAGACATGCAGGTTAGGTTAACTGGTGACTCTAAATTGACCGTAGGTGTGAATGTGAGTGTGAATGGTTGTCTGTGTCTATGTGTCAGCCCTGTGATGACCTGGCGACTTGTCCAGGGTGTACCCCGCCTTTCGCCTGTAGTCAGCTGGGATAGGCTCCAGCTTGCCTGCGACCCTGTAGAAGGATAAAGCGGCTACAGATAATGAGATGAGATGAGACATATTAAATAGTGAATCGACTATTCAGGCACCAGTTATTAGTGAGTCGAGCCCAAGTCTGAAAACCAAATCAGCGTTTGAACCAAAACGGCGATTTTTATTTAAGCTTTCCATGCTAATCTGACAAAAAAGTAAAATAAAAAAAAGTCATTACTCATTGTGATCCAATTGCAAAAAAAAGATGTTTTGATAAATGAGCAAATGAAAGAACGGACAGATGGACAGACAGACAGACAGACAGATAGATAAATCCATCCCTCAGTTCCATCATTCATCTGAACAAGCACTTGACAGGACAGGGCATATCAAGATGTCATGTTGCCATGGTGACATGGTGGCTGTTGCTCTTGGGATTTAGACCACCAGACATCACAATAAAAAAAAAAAAAATCCTTCATCACTCCTTCACTCAATCACAGCTGCTCTGGAGCGCGGTCCATTTTTTCCCTCTCGTACAGCTCCGGATTGTAGGCCGCCATAATCACAGTGAAGAAAAAACGCCTCATATTTGAGATGCTTTAACAGTCTTTAAAAGCAGTGTTAAAGGAAGCGCTTTGACAGATTTATCTGATATTGTGCATTTCCATTTCACTTTATGAATCTGTGCCTTTTATGTGGAGGAAGTGATTGAATGGGGTAAAAATGGAACGGCGGGGAAAGCGTTGCAGGGGGGTTGCGTCTCTTTCCTGTGCACCTGGAGACAAGGACGCGCGACTTCTAAATCAACATAATGCGCTTAGTGTTCTGGATGGAGGCGATATATTAAAGCACTGTAAGGCATGTAAAACAGAAGTCAACAGTTTTGCGAATGCAGCCGCGCAAATAGAATGAAGTGAATTTATCGCCGTAGTCAACATTCGCCAGGATTATGAACAACCTCACAGGAGTGCTATGGCATCTTTAGGATATTACTACGCATACACAATGACAACTACTGCATAAAAGTGTCAGCTCTCCTTTTTTGCCATTCACACTGCTCTCTGGAGGTGAGTTACACCACTTGACTCATCAGATGCTGCTCGGAGTCATGAAATGAGTTCTTGTGAGTTTTTATCTCCAACTGGTGGAATTTCGGAAAAGAGCAAGCCGTTCAGAAGGACTTGCATATTAATCTCATCTCATCTCATTATCTCTAGCCGCTTTATCCTTCTACAGGGTCGCAGGCAAGCTGGAGCCTATCCCAGCTGACTACGGGCGAAGGGCGGGGTACACCCTGGACAAGTCGCCAGGTCATCACAGGGCTGACACATAGACACAGACAACCATTCACACTCACATTCACACCTACGCTCAATTTAGAGTCACCAGTTAACCTAACCTGCATGTCTTTGGACTGTGGGGGAAACCGGAGCACCCGGAGGAAACCCACACGGACACGGGGAGAACATGCAAACTCCACACAGAAAGGCCCTCGCTGGCCACGGGGCTCAAACCCAGGACCTTCTTGCTGTGAGGCGACAGCGCTAACCACTACACCACCGTGCCGCCCCGCATATTAATCTTTACCGTTAATTAACACATTCTTTAATGGAAGCCTTCAGATCAGCTCGAGTTCAAGAAAGCGATGCAGATGCAGCGGCACTTTAGTCCTTTAGTTTGTTGAGGTTTCCAGCCTCCTCATGCAGACGCTCTGCTCAAACACTTCAGCTTCCAAAGTTGAAAAGAAACTCTTACTCTTGTTTTTCGTCATTAAAACATGAAATATTACAACATACTGTATGTTTTCGATTGCTGACCTATCACTTTGTGATGTAAATGTGGCAGACAAATGCAAGCGTCTCATATTTGAGAATGATGCAAATACAGTATCAACCAACATATGAGCAAACGAATTTAACAAAATGAAAGCCGTGAGAATTTCCTCTCACTTGTTTTAAGCTTCAGAACGTGTTTGTGAAGATTCTCAATCATCCAGGTCATAGTAAACTGTGGGTGGTAGAAAAGGGCAACACAGGAGGACAGAGAGAGTCAGCTTTCCATTGATCACCCTAATGGGCAATCCTTTGATCACCCTAATGACTCGCCATTCACTTAGGCCAAGTTTACATTAGACCGTATCTGTCTCGTTTTCTTCGCGGATGCACTGTCCGTTTACATTAAAACGCCTGGAAACGCCGGGAAACGGGAATCCGCCAGGGTCCACGTATTCAATCTAGATCGTGTCTGATCCGGTGCTGTGTAAACATTGAGAATACGCGGATACGCTGTGCTGAGCTCTAGCTGGCGTCGTCATTGGACAACGTCACTGTGACATCCACCTTCCTGATTCGCTGGCGTTGGTCATGTGACGCGACTGCTGAAAAACGGCGCGGACTTCCGCCTTGTATCACGTTTCATTAAAGAGTTTAAAAGTAGAAAATACTGCAAATACTGATGCAAATACTGCCCATTGTGTAGTTATGATTGTCTTTAGGCTTGCCATCCTTCCACTTGCAAGTGGTAAGTGATATGCGCTGGGATCACACACACAGCGGCTCAGTCCCGAATCACAGCTCGTGTGCTTCACTCGTGCGCTCTGTGAGCTGCGCAGGGCCGGAGTGCGCACCCTCCAGAGGGCACTCGCTGTTCAGGGCGGAGTGATTTGGAGCGCAGGATGCCTGCGGAGCCGAGCGTATCCGTGTATTGGTGTTGCTGTGTGCACGCAAATCGTGTATTGGTGTTGCTGTGTGCACACTAATTGTTTTAAAAACGTTAATCTGATGATCCGCTGATACGGTCTAATGTAAACCCCACCCCAGCCTCCAGTGACCCACACCAACATGATGCCTCAATGACACCTTAGATGAGCTGGTCATCAGAATTCTGATTCTGATTCTGATCCAGGAGAAGATAAATATCTGATACTCCTTATTAGTCAGACAGAACTGAGGAAGCCTTTCGGGCGAGAGGTGAAACGTTTTCAAGAATCTTCAAGCAAGTCCAGTTGCCCTTTTCTACCACCCACAGTTCAGAACGTGTTGGGATTCCCATTGATGTTCTGTCCCTGGAGGCACCAAAAGGTGTGAAGATTTCCATCCCTGTAGCCACAGTTATCTTTTATGCTGTGTTCACACTTATACCGGTACGAAAGTGGTATAACTGTATCGATACAAAGTATACCGGTACAGTTTAGTGCATCCGTCCACACTAGCGAGAAATGTTTGCGGTTTTCTTTCACGGTAGTTGAAATGCGCGTGCGCGAAATGTTTCCGTGGTTACCGAGTAACTTCCTTCCGAGAATATATGGCATCCGTTATTTCGAGATCTCAAGAAAACAAAACAATTATTTCATGATCTCAGCTGGATCACTGTATCTCCGTCGGTAGAGACGAAGCCGGGCCAGTCTTCTGCGGAGGTGCCGCGGACTAATTTTGAAATGATCCCTTATTAAAAGACTTAATGCAATCTCTCCCTGTGTCAACCCCTGATCAAAATATTGCCTTATTAGGTGATCGATTATTCCAGACATTCTAATGACCAAAGTTGCGTCTATACAGAATGAGAAATAGCCCCAAAGTCAGCATATCACAAGTCTCTTGGCGCTCCTGAATGAACCATTTCTCAGCTGTTTACTCGAGATCATGAAATAATTGTTTTGTTTTCTCGAGATCTCGAATTAGTTGTGTTGTTTTCTCGAGATCCTGAATTAATTATGTCGTTATCTCGGGATAACAAGGTGAATTAAAAAAAAAGGATTATATGAAGGGCCCAGGCCCGGCGCCAGGAACAGTTTACTAAGGGGGCAATTAGAAATCGCAAGGGGGAAAATATTTTTCATATAGTGTGTAGTAGTGATGGCGGTCTGACAACGTGTTTCAAACAATTAACTGCGCCAACCACAAAACCACCACGGCCCCGAAGGTTGCTTTAGTACGGGAAAATCGTGTGACATATTACCAGGGCAGTTGTGCTTTATCAGCACCCGTGCCCACCTGTTAACCCTCCCCTCCAATTTTCTCACAGACACGCGTTACAACCGGAAAGATGCCAAACATAAAACGACACACACAAACCTACAGGCAAGTCCTTTACATTTAAAATACATACAAATAGCTCCGCGGCATGAAAACAAAACGTCAATGCAAGTCTAAGGTACTTGACTCGGCAGCCAAAATCATAATTTTAAAAAATCAACAGACCCCGCGGCTGCACCAGTAATAGCCTTCCTGACTCGCACCGAGTCAACGCTAACCACTTAATCTGCGATCCCAGTTTAGGCGTGTAGGGGACTAAACACTCTGAAGTGATGAATTTTCACCCCCGCTGCATGGGGGGTGACGTCAACGACACATATTCTTACGCTATTTACGCACAAAGCGGACCATATATGAACACATACACCAACATAAACGGAGATAAACTTAGCCTACAAAGAAAGAAAATGGATTCACAATATTGTGATTGAATTCGTTTAATTCGGAGGGGGAAAGACTACTCCCGTAAACTGACTGCATATTACAGGATATTGCAGAGACAGTGCACTTGTAAGTGTACATGTAAAACCCCCGCCAGCACGACCCCTCCCCTTGTCCTTATCACAGGTCTGTGTGTGCGCGGCTGTGTCAGCATTTCACACATACACCCACAATAACTAGTCCCCAGTAGTTAGGATTGATACATATGTCTAAAACAGGGTTAATATTAAATTCAGGCTTTTTGAAATAATCCTACCTTAATACAGTTGAATTCTACGATTGCAACGTAAGAATCATAACAACCAATCAGATTTGTTCTACCGTGCCAGTTTTAGTAGTGATTTATGTGAAATGTATTTTTGTGCAATGCGCAACCACTTAATATTTCGTATTTGAAAATGCAAATTATTAATACATCTATAATGCATTATATTTTCATAAGAAAACAATTAAGCGATCTGAGTCTCCGTTGAGGGGGCGGGGCTGTAACCACGAGGGGGCGACGCCCCCTTTCGCCCCCCCATGGCGCCGGGCCTGGAAGGGCCTCTCTCGGCTTCCGTACGGATGAAACAACGTGTGTGTGCTTTTTGTTGTCAGTGTACAGTCTGTATTTCTGGTGGTCATTTATTCAGTTGAATCATATAAAACGCGCGAGGCAGTTGAGAAAGAAACAAACGAATCTCCGTTCTTCACGATACCGATACAGTTATACCGCTACAGTACCGGTATAGTTGCTAGTGTGGACAGGTGTTGCGGTACGAAAGTAGTTTCGTATCGGTACAAAATCCCTAGTGTGGACAGGGTATTAGATCCATTGTTGACTAGTTTAGAAAGACTGTTCTCCCATTTCAATATTTTATGGGTCTCCAGCACACACTGGAGACCCCCCCCCCTTCCCCAGAGGCACAACCCACCCCCACCACACACACTTTTAGCTTGCTACAATTATTTTTGATATCACGGTGAAATTGTTGTATTATTTAGCATGAATTTCTGATTGTTATACTTGGGAGGTATTTCAACATCAAGCTCCTTTAAGCTGAGCCTAAGTACACTGAGTTTCAGTGTTTAGAGGACCTCATGTATATGTGATCATAATTGTGTCCTCCACCACTGATTATCATTGTAAAGGCATTTCATCTGATAAACACAGACTTGTCATTAAGTACTAAAACTCTCAGAATGCCATATGGTAAACGCTAGTATGTCTTTCCTTTTGAAAAATAGTGGGAAATATGTTTTAACCAATCAGAAGTTTATGTTTCAAACAAACAAAGTCCTTTTACAATGATTTTAATCGGAGCCACCATTTGGTTTTGTGGTGGTCCTAGGGAGGGTCTCCCAAAAAGGGACCCAACTGAAAAACTCATGGAGGAAACTTGGACTTCAGTGTTTTTTTTTTTCTTCTTTCTGGGAATCACTCACACTTGCATTGTTTCTGTGCAATAAAAACATTTAAGGCAACTTCTTTCAAGTATTTTTTTCTATTTTTCAGATACAGATTTCCACGAGAAAGGTGGACCAAGGCCAAGATTAAACTGCAATATTTTTTTTTCAATTTTTTTGGAAACTTGGCAAAGATTTTAGCAACATGTACAGAAGAAAGTCCTTAGTTTCCAAATATTTTCACATTGACAAAGCCTTTATTTGTCACATATACATTAAAGTCCAGGGAATTAATTTTCCTTGCATAGATTGTGACAAAAATTGAGTAGGATAGGATTATACAAAAATGTTATTTACCAGCTGGGCGGTCCGTATCATGAAATACTGTGACTGAGGTCTTGAAAGTACTGACCGAGGCCCTCTGGCCCTTATATATTATTTATATATAAATATTTATTTTTTATTTACCAAATTCTAACAGAAAACAAGAACGTCCGAAAGGGAAAACCGAGCCGAGTCGCCATTTTGAATCCTCATTCATGGCTGTAATGTAAATGGCTTCCTCCTCGGTATACAAGTGCACTTCCATGGCAGGAAAAAAAACTACATTTTGCCGCCAATGTAGTCCCCTATTTATACAAATAGGAGTCATTCAGGATTCAGCCATGTTTTTGCTCGGCGTTAGCAGCAGTTAGAGGTTTTTAGCTTTCTCTTGAAATGTTTTCTTTTATTTCTTCTTCCTCAGGGTAGTAAAACTCGCTTTCACTGTGAACACTGTTGTTATCGCTATCCATGCTGTAAAATTAATGCTATTATACTGAGAAATGCTGGCAAAAATTTATAAGATTTTTGATAATCTTATAAATAAATCTTATTAAAAAATGATAAATGTTGACAAAAAATGCTACCATGTTTGTTGTGAACGAGTGAGTCGTCAGAGGTTCATAGCCGGGGTCCATATTGTAGGATACGGACCCGCTCGCCAGCCAATCAGAGCGCAGGATTTGATGGAAACTGGACAGGGAAAAAAATAAATTTATTTATTATACAAGGGATTAGAAATGGCACTGATCCGATACTCAGTATCAGGTCGATACCAGAAAAAAAAAATGGTGGATCAGATCTCATCTCATTATCTGTAGCCGCTTTATCCTTCTACAGGGTCGCAGGCAAGCTGGAGCCTATCCCAGCTGACTATGGGCGAAAGGCGGGGTACACCCTGGACAAGTCGCCAGGTCATCACAGGGCTGACACATAGACACAGACAACCATTCACACTCACATTCACACCTACGCTCAATTTAGAGTCACCAGTTAACCTAACCTGCATGTCTTTGGACTGTGGGGGAAACCGGAGCACCCGGAGGAAACCCACGCGGACACGGGGAGAACATGCAAACTCCACACAGAAAGGCCCTCGCCGGCCCCGGGGCTCGAACCCAGGACCTTCTTGCTGTGAGGTGACAGCGCTAACCACTACACCACCGTGCCGCCCCTGGTGGATCAGATATCAGAGAAAAATACTGGATCCCAGACCAAATGGAAACGTTTGGAAATAGATTTGAAGATCTGGCTGGTTTGGCTTTTGCTGGTTTGTTTGCTTTTATTTCTATTTACACTTTATGAAATATATTATATTTACAATGTATGGAAGTGAAAATTGTGTCAGAGTTGAACTGTGAAGTTTAATCACTTTAAAAATAATCTCAGATGGGAGTGGGTAGCGATGTGCGATTTTGCGATATATGTGATATCATAGGACCAAAAATAAATACATAAAAAAAAGAAAGAGACTATTGGTTATATTCCTGTACTGTTTATATCGGCAATATCAGAAAAGCTGTTTTTTTTTTTTTTTTTTTGTAGCTGATTTATGTCACTAAGGTGGAAGCTATTAGCTACTCATGAAAAAAAAACAAGCAGGACATGGCGCGTGACACGGAGTGAAACTCTCCTCACAACACTCTGAAACACAACAGACGATCAGGAGCTTGGACCTAAAATGGGAGGTATGTTTGTCATTTGGGCGTGATTTGCATATATCAGAAAAACAAAGTTTGGAAGATCAGACCAGTCCACGATTCAGTAGATTCAGGCCTCCACTATAGCACTAAGAAAAAAATCACCACAGTGAATGCAATTCAGGCCAAAAAAAAAAAAGTGAGCTATGAAGCCAAGACATGAAACTAAAAGCGAGCGTGTGGAAAGCACTCCACAGGAATAGTTCGCGAAGACCATTCCAAATGAGATGTGATGGAAAGAAAGAATGAATAACGCATGCCATAATAACTTTCAGGTGGCACGGTGGTGTAGTGGTTAGCGCTGTCGCCTCACAGCAAGAAGGTCCGGGTTCGAGCCCCGGGGCTGGCGAGGGCCTTTCTGTGCGGAGTTTGCATGTTCTCCCCGTGTCCGTGTGGGTTTCCTCCGGGTGCTCCGGTTTCCCCCACAGTCCAAAGACATGCAGGTTAGGTTAACTGGTGACTCTAAATTGAGCGTAGGTGTGAATGTGAGTGTGAATGGTTGTCTGTGTCTATGTGTCAGCCCTGTGATGACCTGGCGACTTGTCCAGGGTGTACCCCGCCTTTCGCCCGTAGTCAGCTGGGATAGGCTCCAGCTTGCCTGCGACCCTGTAGAAGGACAAAGCGGCTAGAGATAATGAGATGAGATGAGATCATAACTTTCATCTGTAAAGACAATGCCTTGATTTCATCAGATGGAGACAAAATGTAATGCGTAGTGATGTATATCTCTTAGAGATGAAATTTTCCATATTGTGAAAAGATTTTATCCATATCAGCCAGCGCTACGTATCGCTATGTGCAGATACTAAAGGAAGTGTCAGTATCATTACTGGTATCAAAAATACAAGGGGATTTGTTTGTCATCTCTACAACCCCGATTCCAAAAAAGTTGGGACAAAGTACAAATTCTAAATAAAAACGGAATGCAATGATGTGGAAGTTAAAAAATTCCATATTTTATTCAGAATAGAACATAGATGACATATCAAATGTTTAAACTGAGAAAATGTATCATTTAAAGAGAAAAATTAGGTGATTTTAAATTTCATGACAACAATACATCTCAAAAAAGTTGGGACAAGGCCATGTTTACCACTGTGAGACATCCCCTTTTCTCTTTACAACAGTCTGTAAACGTCTGGGGACTGAGGAGACAAGTTGCTCAAGTTTAGGGATAGGAATGTTAACCCATTCTTGTCTAATGTAGGATTCTAGTTGCTCAACTGTCTTAGGTCTTTTTTGTCGTTTCTTCCGTTTTATGATGCACCAAATGTTTTCTATGGGTGAAAGATCTGGACTGCAGGCTGGCCAGTTCAGTACCCGGACCCTTCTTCTACGCAGCCATGACGCTGTAATTGATGCAGTATGTGGTTTGGCATTATCATGTTGGAAAATGCAAGGTCTTCCCTGAAAGAGACGTCGTCTGGATGGGAGCATATGTTGCTCTAGAACCTGGATATACCTTTCAGCATTGATGGTGTCTTTCCAGATGTGTAAGCTGCCCATGCCACACGCACTAATGCAACCCCATACCATCAGAGATGCAGGCTTCTGAACTGAGCGCTGATAACAACTTGGGTCGTCCTTCTCCTCTTTAGTCCGAATGACACGGCGTCCCTGATTTCCATAAAGAACTTCAAATTTTGATTCGTCTGACCACAGAACAGTTTTCCACTTTGCCACAGTCCATTTTAAATGAGCTTTGGCCCAGAGAAGACGTCTGCGCTTCTGGATCATGTTTAGATACGGCTTCTTCTTTGAACTATAGAGTTTTAGCTGGCAACGGCAGATGGCACGGTGAATTGTGTTCACAGATGATGTTCTCTGGAAATATTCCTGAGCCCATTTTGTGATTTCCAATACAGAAGCATGCCTGTATGTGATGCAGTGCCGTCTAAGGGCCCAAAGATCACGGGCACCCAGTATGGTTTTCCGTCCTTGACCCTTACGCACAGAGATTCTTCCAGATTCTCTGAATCTTTTGATGATATTATGCACTGCAGATGATGATATGTTCCAACTCTTTGCAATTTTACACTGTCGAACTCCTTTCTGATATTGCTTCACTATTTGTCGGCGCAGAATTAGGGGGATTGGTGATCCTCTTCCCGTCTTTACTTCTGAGAGCCGCTGCCACTCCAAGATGCTCTTTTTATACCCAGTCATGTTAATGACCTATTGCCAATTGACCTAATGAGTTGCAATTTGGTCCTCCAGCTGTTCCTTTTTTGTACCTTTAACTTTTCCAGCCTCTTATGCCGCTTTTCCACTACCAACGCGGCTGAGTTGGGCTGAGCCGTGCCGTGCTGAGTTGGGCTGAGTTGAGCTGATTGGGGCTGTTGGAGTTGCATTTCGACTATAACCGCGCTGAACCGTGCTGGCTGGAAGTGGGTGGACACATTGGGTGGGGTTAGCGAAAGTGGGTGGACGTCAGGTGATGTCGTTTGGCAGCGCAAACAGTGACATCAGTGACCTTTTAAGCGGTAGTCTCACGACCCGGATAGTAAACAATAAATATGGAGGACATGGAGTCATTAGTGTTGCTGGTCTTGGTGCTGTGGCTTGTTGTCACCGACAATGCCAACAGATACTGGCAAGAGCGTATAGATGAGGCGAGGCGCATAAGGCTTCATAATTCTCGTAATTCGTAATTATTCTTCTTCCGGGTTTACGGTGTTTACAGATCCAAGCGTGCTCGCGGGGTGTGTGTGGGCATGTGATGACACTCCTCCTCACCAATCAGTGCACAGGGGAGTGTCTGCTCACGCCCCTAGCCTCACTCAGCTCGGTTTGGCTCGCTTCAGCCCCACTCCAAAACCGTGCGAGTTCTGGGGGCTAAGCAGGGCTGAAGCGAGCTGAGTCGTGCTGTTTTTGGATAGTCGAAACGCGAGCCGTGTCGGGCTGAAGTGAGCTGAAGCGAGCTGAAGTGAGCTGAAAAAGGGTAGTGGAAAAGGGCCATTATTGCCCCTGTCCCAACTTTTTTGAGATGTGTTGCTGTCATGAAATTTCAAATGAGCCAATATTTGGCATGAAATTTCAAAATGTCTCACTTTCGACATTTGATATGTTGTCTACATTCTATTGTGAATACAATATCAGTTTTTGAGATTTGTAAATTATTACATTCCGTTTTTATTTACAATTTGTACTGTGTCCCAACTTTTTTGGAATCGGAGTTGTACATGCTCAATAATGTCAGAATCATGTCTCTCAATGTATTTGTTTTATTTATTTACTTACTTACTGACATGACAAATTGATATTTTATCACTCTGAAATTCTCACATCAATTCACTGGTAATTCAGACAGTTACTGATAAGCTACACTGCTCTAAATTATAGTATCGTGGTGTTCCTGTTTAAATGGATTACAAGATTTGCAAAAGTAGCACTTTTAGTCCACTGAGTCTTTTATGAAAAATTTGTATGAAGTCCTTTAAACTGGTAGACATTATAACATTCCCACTCTATATTCTGGCCTATTTATAGCTGATGTCAGTGAGTGGGAGGAAATCTTTGCATGCAGACCTCAGGAGAAGAATGAAAGAAATAAAAAAGAACCACACAGGAAAAAGTGTGCTCTAAAGAAACGCACATACATACATATTTTATATATATGACTTCAGCTCAGCCAAAACTTAGCCAGGCACACCAAAAAAGCAAGAGAGCAAAAGATTTTGTAAGGGATTAGCAGCAGGCTGCCAGGTAGCTCCGCTGTGTGTAGTTGTCAATATTGATTTTAAAAGTAACTCAGTAAATTACACAGGGAAATGAATACTTAAGTATGAGTGAAAAATACTGTGGTGAGTATGCATGGAAGAAGAGTCTGGAGACAGAAATCTCAGGCCCTGTCCACACGGCAACGGATTCAGGTGAATCTGATAAAATTGTTTATCGTTTCGGCCTGGCGTCCACACGGCACTGGCGTTTTGGGTGCCCCAAAACGAAATCTTTTGAGAACGGGTTCCAGAGTGAAAAAATCTGGCAACGGCACCGTTGCGAAGTCGTCTGGATGAGTAGAACGGATTTGTTTACGATGGCGTCACAACCACATGACTGTCAGTGCTTCACGCTGGGTAGAAGTGTAACGAACTCGATGCGAGTTGTCAACAAATCCTATAACTTGGTTCATGAAATGCGCTTACAAAATATTTTCACTGTGAATATTTATTGTGTAATGGTGCAAAGTGAGAGAGAGAGAGTGAGAGAATAGCCCTTAGGGCAGAGTCTTTAGTCCAAACACTGCGGAAGCAGTACCAAACCGTGCACCGCCTGTGCGCTTTCCAAAAACAAAAACAATCCCGCCAGCAAAAATAGGAAAAAAAAAAGGAGCGATCTTACCTCTTCAGATGTTGGTTTAAGTCCGACAATACATTCCTCAAAAAGGGCGTAGAAGAACAAAGTAATCCATCAACGTGTAGCATTCAATTTATTCCGGACCATTAAAGAATTCTGGAGGATATCAGAATGTTGGCGTACCGGCTTCCATCTACCCCCCTTCATTCCTCTTTCCAAGTCTTTCGTTTTACGCTACTGATTAATAATCAAAACTTTATGTGGCTGATGCTACAGAAGAAGGGGTTTATGCGCATGCGTCTACTTCTTCTATTGTTCTGGTGTCTCCGATGGGACCGTCTTACAGCGCACGTAGAGGTGTGGCATGTGTATCGCATCATTTTCAGCAAGCGTTGCGTTGCCATATGTACCTGAAATTTTACTGATCCGTTGCCCATGTGGACGCGATATTTAAAAAAAAAAAAATCTCGTTGCCGTTGTCGTGTGGATGTAGCCTCAGTTTCTCGGTCGTTAGCCTGTGCTACTTGCTCTCAATAGCACTGGCTTGGCTGCACTAGCTTTGGCCTTCACTAACACTACTGCTGAACGACTCATGGTTAAGCTAGCGTTGACCTTCACAAAGGCCTAGGGTGATATTCTGATTGTTTAATTCACTCTGATGACATCACTTCCAGTGTTTTCCTGCTGATTGGATGCGCACTGTCAAAATGGTTACTTCTTTTCTGTGGATGTGTCCATATACTATAAAGAACATTATATGGTGGTACGAAGATATGAAGTTTATCTGCTTGTGTTGAACAACATTTCACTCGTGATATATATTCACCACTTGAAGATAAACTTCATATCTTCATGCAACCATGTAATATCCTATAGTGTCCTGCAAAAGTATTCATCCCCCTTGGTGTTCATCCTCCTGTTTTGTCACATTACAAGCTGGAATTAAAATGGATTTTTGGAAGGGTAGCACCATTTGATTTACACAACAAGCTCACAACTTTAAAGGTCAAAATTGTTGTTTTATTGTGACACAAACAATAATTAAGATGAAAAAATGAAATCTGGAGTGTGCATAGCTATTAACCCCCTTTCATATGAAACCCCTAAATAGAGCTGGCCCAACCAATTCACTTCATAAGTCACATAATTAGTTGATTAAGATCCACCTGTGCACAATCAGTGTCACATGATGTCTGTATAAATCAACTTGTTCTGGAAGGACCCCGACTCTGCTACACTACTAAGCAAGCAACATGAAAACCAAGGAGCCTCCAAACAGGTCAGAGACAAAGTTGTGAAGTAGGGGAGAGCGGGGTAAGATGAGCCAGGGGGTAAGATGAGCCACCCCCTGTTTCTAAGAAACAGTAAACAAATGTGACCATGTGACCACATTCAAAGGGGGCCGGGACCATTTACTTACACTTGTGGAGAGGAGCACCACATGTCAAACTAGGTGAGGGACATATTTATAAAAATGTGTTTTTGTGCTTTCTAAGTCAATTCCATGTTTGTCCACAGTGAAGATGATTTAGAGAAGACAAAAGTAGAATAATATTTAGACACATTAGGGTTAAGTTAGTGGCTTTCTAAGCTATGATATGAATGCTAATAAAAATAATTTTGATTAGCCTAATCCCCTTTATTAGCATTTTTCTACAAAATGGTGGCCATGGGGTAAGATGAGCCATTAGATGTGGGGCAAGTTGAGCCACTGGCTCAACTTACCCCATTGGTGGCTGAGCTTACCCAATATGGATGACACTTAAGTTTTCACATTTACTGGTCATATATGACAACAACAACATATATATATATATATATATATATATATATATATATATATATATATATATATATATATACACACTGAGTGCAGAATTATTAGGCAAGTGAGTATTTTGACCACAACATCCTTTTAATGCATGTTGTCCCACTCCAAGCTGTTTAGGCTTGAAAGCCTACTACCAATTAAGTATATCAGGTGCTGTGCATCTGTGTAATGAGAGGGGGTGTGGTCTAATGACATCAACACCCTATATCAGGTGTGCATAATTATTAGGCAACCTCTTTTCCTCTGGCAAAATGGGTCAGAAGAGAGATCTGATAGACTTTGAAAAGTATAAAATTGTGAGATGTCTTGCAGACGGATGCAGCACTCTTGAAACTGCGAAGATGTTGAAACGTGATCACCGAACAATCAAGCGTTTCATTGCAAATAGTCAACAGGGTCAAAAGAAGCGTGTGGAAAAAAAAAGGCGCAAAATAACTGCACATGACCTGCGGAAAATCAAGCGTGAAGCTAACAAGCAGCCATTAGCATCCAGTTCTGCCATATTCCAGAGTTGCAACATTCCTGGAGTGTCAAAGAGTACAAGGTGTGCAATACTGAGGGACATGGCCAAGGTAAGGAAGGCTGAAAAACGACCACCACTGAGTAAGGCACACAAGATAAAACGTCAAGACTGGGCCAAGAAATATCTTAAGACTGATTTTTCTAAGGTGCTGTGGTCTGATGAGATGAGAGTGACTCTTGATGGGCCAGATGGATGGGCCTGTGGCTGGATCAGTAATGGGCACAGAGCTCCACTCTGACTCAGACGCCAGCAAGGTGGAGGTGGAGTACTGCTATGGGCTGGTATCATCAAAGACGAGCTTGTTGGACCTTTTCGAGTTGAGGATGGACTCAAACTCAACTCCCAGACCTACTGCCAGTTCCTGGAAGAAACCTTCTTCAAGCAGTGGTATAGGAAAAAGTCAGCATCTTTCAAGAAGAACATGATTTTCATGCAGGATAATGCTCCATCTCATGCGTCCAAATACTCCACTGCGTGGCTAGCCAGTAAAGGCCTGAAAGGTGAAAAAATAATGACATGGCCCCCTTGTTCACCTGACCTAAACCCCATAGAGAACCTGTGGTCCATTATAAAACGTGAGGTCTACAAAGAGGGAAAACAGTACACCTCTCTGAACAGCGTCTGGGAGGCCGTGGTTGCTGCTGCACACAATGTTGGTCGTGAACAGATAAAGAAATTGACAGAATCTATGGATGGAAGGCTTTTGAGTGTCCTCATGAAGAAGGGTGGCTATATTGGTCACTGATTTGTTTTTGTTTTGTGTTTGAATGTCAGATATGTTTATTTGCAAATCTGGAGTTGTCATATCAGTGTACCTGGTGAAAATAAATAAGTGAAATGGCTACATATTTGGTTTTTATTAAGTTGCCTAATAATTCTGCACAGTGAAAGTTACCTGAACACATACATATTCTCCTAAAATGGCCAAAACTAAAAACGCCCCACTCTAACTTCCATACATATTCAGCTTTGATATTTATGAGACTTTTTGGTTGATTGAGAACATAGTTGTTGTTCAATAATAAAACTAATCCTCAAAAATACAACTTGCCTAATAATTCTGCACTCCGTGTATAGTATATCTCTCATTCCCTCTCTAACCATCCCTCTTTCTATCTATCTACGCATATCTCTCTCTCTATCCATCTATCTATCCCTCCCTATCCCATCTCGTTCTATCACCTCTCTCTTCATCTCCCCTTCTCTATGCAACGGCCCTATCCCCCACTTGATTGACTTGACTTGATTCATTGATTGCATTTCTAATAATAAAAGTTGTTTACTTTGTTAACCTAACATGTTTTGTGTTGGCTCAATTTACCCCACACAGTGGCTCATCTTACCCCGTGCATGGGGTAAGTTGAGCCACTTGACATTTTTTTTCAAGAGGTAATATCACTCTAACCATAAGAGCTTATCAATTATGTTTTGCTCAGATAGTAACAGTACACTTTGAAATTTGGTATGGTGTGTAGACTGGAAGCAAAAATGGCTTTAACATGTAGTTATGATGAAAAATGCAAAAAGTGGCTCATCTTACCCCACTCTCCCCTATAGATCAGGGTTGGGTTATAAAAAATATCCAAACTTTGAATATCCCAGGGAGCTCCATTAAATCCATTATAACAAAATGGAAAGAATATGGCACCACTACAAACCTGACAAGAGAAAGCCACCCACCAAAACTCACAGACCGGGAAAGGACGACATTAATCAGAGATGCAACAAAGACACCAAAGATAGCACTGAAGGAGCTGCAAAGATCCACAGCGGAGATGGGAGCATCTGTCCATAGGACCGCTTTAAGCCGTACACTCCAGAGAGCGGGGCTTTATGGAAGAGTGGCCAGAAAAAAAGCTACTACTGAAAGAAAACACATTTGGAGTTTGCCCAACAGCATGTGGCAGATGCCCCAAACACATGGAAGAAGATCCTCTGGTCAAATGAAACTAAAATTGATCTTTTTGTCCATCATGGGAAATACTACGTGTGGTGCAAACCCAACACCCTGAGAACACCATTCCTACAGTGAAGCATGGTGGTGGTAGCATCATGCTGTGGGGATGTTTTTCATCTGCAGGGACAGAAAAGCAGATCAGGACTGAAGGAAAGATGGATGGCACTAAATACAGGGCAATTCTGGAGGAAAACCTGTTTGAGTCGGCCAGAGGTTTGAGGCTGGGACGAAGGTTCACGTTCCAGCAGGACAATGACCCTAAACATACTGCTAAAGCTACACTGGAGTGGTTTAAAGCGAAACATTTAAAATGTCTTGAAATGGCCTAATCAAAGCCCAGACCTCAATCCAATTGAGAACCTGTGGCATAACGTGAAGATTGCTAGACACCAACGCAACCCATCTAACTTGGAGTTGGAACAGCTTTGCCTTGAGGAATGGGCAAAAATCCCAGTGGCTAGATGTGCTAAGCTAATAGAGACATACCACAAGAGACTTGCAGCTGTAATTGCAGCAAAAGGTGGCTTGACAATGTACTGTATCAACTTCAGGGGTGAATACCTACTGTATGCACAGTCCAGATTTCTGTTTTGTCCCCCCGCCATCTTATTGTTTGTCTCACAATAAAGCAACAATTTTCACCTTTAAAACTGCAGGCATGTTGTGTAAATCAAAAAGGTGCTAACCCCCCAAAAATCCATTTTAATTTCTGCTTGTAATGAGACAAAACAGAACAAACACGAAAGGGGATGAATACTTTTGCAAGACATTGTATATACAATATGTATACCTAAAAAACAGTGAGATATGGGACAGCCCTTTGAGGATGTGAAGTAGGATAGCATGCTTGTAGTAGCATGTTTGAGGATATGTAGAAAGGGGAAAAAAAAGAACATTAAAAACCCTTGTGAGTGAATAATCTGCATGTGTTGGATGAAAATGAAAAGAGGAAGGATTTCATTTCACTTCCAAGATTCTACTTGGCAAGTGTAAAAAAGATAATAAAAATAATAATAATAATAATAAAAAACCCCGTAGTACCAGTCAACAGTTTCTATACACGACTCATTCATAGGTTTTTCTGTATTGTGACCAGGCCTGGAATTTCGTCATTTTAGGGGCAAGGCCACTTGGCCTTTTGTGCTGTCAATTTTTTGAGGGCACAAAGGCCAAAAGCCAGGGCACCAAGGCCATAAAATAAAACAATGATTTTAAGTTCACGTCTATAATGAATTTAATTTAAGGACTAATGACTCTTCTGAGAGGGTGGCACGGTGGTGTAGTGGTTAGCGCTGTCGCCTCACAGCAAGAAGGTCCTGGGTTCGAGCCCCGTGGCCGGCGAGGGCCTTTCTGTGCGGAGTTTGCATGTTCTCCCCGTGTCCGCGTGGGTTTCCTCCGGGTGCTCCGGTTTCCCCCACAGTCCAAAGACATGCAGGTTAGGTTAACTGGTGACTCTAAATTGACCGTAGGTGTGAATGTGAGTGTGAATGGTTGTCTGTGTCTATGTGTCAGCCCTGTGATGACCTGGCGACTTGTCCAGGGTGTACCCCGCCTTTCGCCCGTAGTCAGCTGGGATAGGCTCCAGCTCGCCTGCGACCCTGTAGAACAGGATAAAGCGGCTAGAGATAATGAGATGAGATGACACCGAATGTGCAAGAGCATCTTCAGACTGTACTACTACGCAGATTTTTGATTAATCAAAATTGAGCCTGGAGTACATCAAAATGTTTGACTGTAAATGGAACATGTACTAGCATGCAGGCTACCGATTAACCCATAAGAGCTCAGACCGATTTCTCAATCAAGGAAAATTACTGAGGAAATAAAATGAACTAAATAGACGACAAAGAAAACATTTCTGACCTTTTATTTTTTAAAATAGCACTTTCATGTCTCAAGATCTGAAATATTAAATTGCAAATTTGCAGAACACTGCAACACTATTACACTGTTAACCCCAAAGTTCATTCTGTGCAAACAGTTTGAGTAAATTCCACTTTTAAAGATGAGTTTTATTGCATTACTTAAACAGTATGAGTATATGAAGAGTATATGAGACAGTCATTGGGTGTACTCATTTTTGTAATTTAAACAAACTTAAACTATCATGTTTTACCTCAGGCCACAGTGCTGCCCTGTTGTGATTGGCTCAAAACTCAAGACAAGTCTGTGCTTGTCCGTTGACGGCTAAAGTTGCGCCATTTTCTAATTTACACAGAGCAATTTAAGGTCTTTGCTAGCCTGGGCCCGCCCATCCTAAGCGTGGTGCAACACGAGGGCCTGTTGCGAGCTTAGTCTGGCCAGGCAAGCTATCTACAGCTCTTCCAAGCTCCCGAAAAATCGGGAGCCAATCAACTTTGAGCATCTCCAACGGCCCTGGGTAGAGGCGTGTTCAAGGCACTGACGTAGTAGAACTGCGACCGGAAGCCATAGATTGTTTACAGAATCTATGCCGGAAGCGCTTCATTCACTAGAAACATTACGAACATGGAGCAAGTTCTCATTGAAAACGGAGCAAAGAGCAGCCCTGGAGGTATTTATTGAAAGGAAGGACGTTTTCGCCTTGCTCCCGACCGGCTTCGGTAAGAGTTTAATCTACCAGTTAGCCCCGTCGCGTCACATACGTCAGAGGAAAGAGTGATGTGATTGGTTTAAGCTTCATCACAGCCTTTTCTGGCTTCGACCAGTAGCAAACTGAGGCATTTCAGGGAGGCGGGTCAACCACGCGCTTTGGGAAACGGTTGGGCTTAATATCTTTGCCAGACCAAATCCTTGCAGAGCTTTGAAGTCGCGTTAGCCAGACTAGGTCTTTGCACTTTTGACAGCAAGCTAATTAGCATTTGTTAGCGGCTACAGTCGGTACTCGGCATGTTAAAAGTGGGTCAACGTTCTAACGACATAACGTTACTGTACAAGCAATGCTTATTTAACGGTAACAAACTTAAGCCCTATATGTTGAAATTTCTATCTTATTCATTCGTTAATTTATCACACAGTCTTATCTCAGTCAACTTCTTCCCTCCTTCTGTGAAAATTCAACGTCTCAGATGCGGACACAAGTGGGCGGGGGATGCGTTTGATTAAGGTGGGGTTTACATTAGACCGTATCAGCGGATCATCAGATTAACGTTTTTAAAATGATTAGTGTGCACACAGCAACGCCAATACACGATTCGCCTGCACACAGCAACACCAATACACGGATACGCTCGGCTCCGCAGGCATCCTGCGCTCCAAATCACTCCGCCCTGAACAGCGAGTGCCCTCTGGAGGGTGCGCACTCCGGCCCTGCGCAGCTCACAGAGCGCACGAGTGAAGTGCACAAGCAGTGATTCGGGACTGAGCCGCTGTGTGTGTGATCCCAGCGCATATCACTTACCACTTGCAAGTGGAAGGATGGCAAGCCTAAAGACAATCATAACTACACAATGGGCAGTATTTGCATCAGTATTTGCAGTATTTTCATACTTTTATACTCTTTAATGAAAGGTGATACAAGGCAGAAGTCCGCGCCGTTTTTCAGCAGTCGCGTCACATGACCAACGCCAGCGAATCAGGAAGGTGGATGTCACAGTGACGTTGTCCAATGACGACGCCAGCTAGAGCTCAGCACAGCGTATCCGCGTATTCTCAATGTTTACACAGCACCGGATCAGACACGATCTGGATTGAATACGTGGACCCTGGCGGATTCCCGTTTCCCGGCATTTCCAGGCGTTTTAATGTAAACGGACAGTGCATCCGCGAAGAAAACGAGACAGATACGGTCTAATGTAAACTTGGCCTAAGTCTCCTGGTTGGCTGGTGATAGATTGGTGTCATTATAGCACGTCAGAGCGGCTCATGCCAGGCTCGAGTCCGATCCACTACTGATGAGTTGCCCAATAAGAATGTCATCAAAAGACGTATTTTTTTCTCAATAGACGCAGGTGATGTTAAAGCCTATTGGCAGTCACGAGGCAGACTACGAAACCGCAGGGCATCAAGGCCACTGTGGCCTTAGGGCAGATTTTTTTTCCAAGGGCACAAGGCCGAATTGAGAGGGCACAAGGGTCATGGCCCTCGTGAAATTCCTGCCCCGATTGTGACTCTTTTTTACATTGTCAAATAATACTGAATACATCAAAACGATGAATAACATTTGAAAAATAAAAAGACATTTGATATTTTAGATTCTTCAAAGTATCCAGCCAGTGTACAAAGCATCAACTTTGATGATGCGCTGTACACTATTGGCATTATTTTACCCAGCTTCATGCGGTAGTCACCTGGAATGCTTTTTATTTATCTGTTTCTTTAAGTTTTGTTTTTCACAGATAATTCCAATGCTGTGCAGACCCACACATAAAACATAGTTGCAGCTTCTAATTATGAATACTAGGGATGAAAGCTTTTTTTTTTTTGATCAAGTTCTAGAAGGTCACCTTTTGCAAAATAAAAAGCAAGAGAGATGAAAGCATCATGCTCAGTCTCATTATTACCGAACGACAGATTTATTCGCCTCAAAATATAACACAGGGCATCAATTTCCTTCCTTTCTTTTTTTCCCTCATCAATTTATGTATTTAAAGCAAATTTTTGTTTCAAACTTTAATGATGATCCAACAGATGTTTGAACACATTTTGAATGGAATGAAAATGGCACAAATCTGCCTCCAGGAGGCTGTCCAACAAAAGTTAGTAACTGAGGGTAACCCTTAACATGATACTCCCACCACCATGCTTCACTCTTGGAATGATTTTCAGCAGTGCTCTTGAGTTTCTGCCAAACATAGCACTTTGTGCCAAGGGCAAAACTTTGATTTCCTCAGACCAGAATCTTTTTCCTCATGTTTGCATAACCTCCACCATACCCAGTGCTATGCCACGACTCAACACTCGTACATACACTACCGTTCAAAAGTTTGGGGTCACTTTGAAATGTCCTTATTTTTGAAAGAAAAGCACTGTTCTTTTCAATGAAGATCACGTTAAACTAATCAGAAATCCACTCTATACATTGCTAATGTGGTAAATGACTATTCTAGCTGCAAATGTCTGGTTTTTGGTGCAATATCTCCATAGGTGTATAGAGGCCCATTTCCAGCAACTCTCACTCCAGTGTTCTAATGGTACAATGTGTTTGCTCATTGCCTCAGAAGGCTAATGGATGATTAGAAAACCCTTGTACAATCATGTTAGCACAGCTGAAAACAGTTGAGCTCTTTAGAGAAGCTATAAAACTGACCTTCCTTTGAGCAGATTGAGTTTCTGGAGCATCACATTTGTGGGGTCGATTAAATGCTCAAAATGGCCAGAAAAATGTCTTGACTATATTTTCTATTCATTTTACAACTCATCTCATTATCTCTAGCCGCTTTTATCCTTCTACAGAGTGGCAGGCAAGCTGGAGCCTATCCCAGCTGACTACGGGCGAAAGGCGGGGTACATCCTGGACAAGTCGCCAGGTCATCACAGGGCTGACACATAGACACAGACAACCATTCACACTCACATTCACACCTACGGTCAATTTAGAGTCACCAGTTAACCTAACCTGCATGTCTTTGGACTGTGGGGGAAACCGGAGCACTCGGAGGAAACCCACGCAGACACGGGGAGAACATGCAAACTCCACACAGAAAGGCCCTCGCCGGCCACGGGGCTCGAACCCGGACCTTCTTGCTGTGAGGCGACAGCGCTAACCACTACACCACCGTGCCGCCTCATTTTACAGCTTATGGTGGTAAATAAAAGTGTGACTTTTCATGGAAAACACAAAATTGTCTGGGCGACCCCAAACTTTTGAACGGTAGTGTAAAGCCCTTCTTCAGGGTTACCCTTTTGTTATTTATAGATAATTTTGTATTGCTTTTTTTTAACATCACTATTTGCCATTTCATGGCATACAACCCCAATTAAGTCCATGTCAGTTCCAGGTTATACAGCTATAACATTTTGGGGACGAATACATATTATTCACTTATATGTATTCCTTTTTTTTTTAATTAAGGGTTTTTTTTTTGAGCCAGTCAACTTGAGCACCTAATAAAAAGGATATCTAACCTGCTTGCTTTCATTTTTTTTTTCTTTTTAATCAAATACAGGCAGGAAGGTGAAACACATTTCAACGTGGATTTTGTGGTGGGATTTTCATATTACTTGGGAATTCATTATACACAAATGAAATTTTAATCCTTGTGTAATGTAATGCATTTTCAGCAATGCATCCCCCAGATATAAGCTCCCCAGACTCCAATCTTTCAATATATCTCCTCTGAGTACTCAATGCGCTTGAGTAATTGTTATCCATACTTTGATGAAAAGCACAAAGCTTGTGTAATTAAATTTGAGCAAATGTAGTTCTTGTATTTTCTTCTTCTCCATGACTCTTAAACCAAGGACGTCAACTCCACGGTGCCATTTACACCAACTCGAACCTCAACGCCTCTGCAAAATCAGACTCATTGTTATTAATATGCAATGTTTTTACCATGTGATCACTACAATAACGAGAACTTTGTCATAAGGAAAATGCACATTGTGATTTGGAAACTCAAGTCAATGAGAAACTAATGGTTTACATGAAACTCTTTTGGAAGAGCAGTAATTAAAACAAAATCAAGGTTAAAAGCAGGCTTTTATCTAACTAGGACACTATTTGACTGGTTTATTTTTATTTATTTATATATTTCCAGCTCCAGTCCTAATTAATGAAGCAGGAAATGCGGTTGACATTCAGCTTCATGTAGGAATTTCATTATCAGCCCTTTATTAGGAGCGGCTTGAAACAAATGCAGAATTACCCTCAAGGACAATCAGTTTTAAAGGCGTCACGCAGTGGCGATAAAAGTCGCATTATTCTGCACCAGAATGCTTTCGAGATTCGAAATAAATTGACCGTCGATTTTTCAAAAGCTTCCCGCGGTTGTAATCGGTCCTTACTTGGTCATGCCCATCACTTGAAATTTCCCGCGTTCGCAGCGCCCCCTCTCGGTCAATGGAACAGCTGCGTGACGTCATACCAGTAACCACTCGGTGCAGTTGCAATGGCGGACACACCAGAAAATAGGAGCGATGCTGAGGAAATTAGCTTTGATTTTACCGATACAGAAGAAGAAAATGGCCCACAAGTAGAGATTTTGACAGCTGAATGTCCTGGTGGTATCCAGCCTTACAGATTTGAACCTGAGCGCTCATCTTCAGAAGAAAATGAGGACAGTTCTGACGACGACAGAAACGAAGACGAGAATGAAGAAGACCGGCGACTTGAAGACTTGTTTTGGTTGGTTTCTCTGACTAAATCACTACTTGTGTGTATTTTTAAAGACCATTTTCACTTGAATTAGAATGCTGTGTGATTAATCTATGATTATGTGTAATACTGATAGCTGTAGGGGGTGAAAGTATAGCTAGAAAGATTGAATTCTAGCAACTTGACAGCTTGCGATCTCGCGAAATGCAGTGGGCCTTCTGATACAGTAGACCGCTTGATATTCCAGTTTTCATCATTTTCCTTTTATTGCGGTTGATTTTAACTTGATATTCAGTATGTTATAGGCTGGGAGTATTGAGCTTTGTATTGTATTGTTTAGTAAACGTACAATCGTCAGTAATAAGTGATAATTATTAGTTAAAGGCAGCTCTGTGGCATAAATCACTGTAAAATTTGGACACAAGTCCAAATTTGGCCTTTTGGTTTCTATCCTATAGATCTATTTTGCTCTCCCATGATGATCTTAGACCTACTTAGAACAACTCTGGTAAACGCACGCTATAGAGAAAACATGGCGACAGGCCAGCATCACCCAAGGGAGGTTACTGGTATGACGTCACACATAAGTTGACCTAGTTAACGGCTGGCTGCCTAAATTTGGCTGGGCGCGTCAACTTTAAATGCTTGTAGCGGGCGCATCGTGACACTGAGATCGCGGGAAACCGAGGGGCTTGAATAACCCACCAAACCCGACATTTTGACACATGATATAGCCTGATTGCTGAAATTACCGCACGACGCCTTTAAGACCAGCTTTAAGAGCAGGCGTCCATTAGAAGACCTATTGGAACCTCAATTATTTCTCAAACATGCAAGACGGAGATCTTGTAATAACCACCTGAGCACTGGAAAACACAAGGACATTGTTGGTAAACAGTCTGAATTCCAATTTAAATTTGATTTTAAATCCATCAATTCATCAGAAAATGGACTGAAATGATGTATTTACTTTTTATGCAGTGCAAGATTACATCTAGCACCTTGGAAATTTCTTCAGCCTGACGCTCAGAGAACTAGTAAATAGTCTGTGTAGAACCTGAAATACTACAACACTGGAACTCTCTTTCAGAAAAGGTTTCAAATCGAATCCCTTGTTTTGTGGATGAGCAACTCCTGGAGATCTCATCACACTTTTTTTTTTTTTTTAAAGGTTTCGTTAAGCGTTCTTGGATAGGTAGGGAATGCTTCCAAAAATAGTTCATGGGGAATACTTCGTTTTTGGGGGTTTACTGTATATACAGTACTGTGCAGACATCTTCAGCCCCCTATTCTTTTCATACAAAATTTATTATAGATTTCTATTTTATGACTTCTCTATTATCGAGTCAGTACAAAAACATTTTCGAGTTCCAAATGTTTGTTCATTTTCCAGCACAAATTTAAATGTTACGGGGGGTTCTGAGCAGCATATTCCATAAGAGAGCACTCTTCAGATTAAAAAAGAAAATGTAATGAAGGCTACTGGGTTTTGGTGCAAAATTAAGAAGCGAGTGTGACAGTCAAAAGTGTCCAGAAGAACTGTGGCTGGTTCTGTAAGATGCTCAGTAAAACCTACAGCCCTTTGGTCAGTGGAGCCATTTCAGAGAAGTTTGTTCCAATTTCAAGTCGAACCCATCGAGACAGCTAGAACCTTTCCCCATTAAGGGTTCCTTAAACATTCCAATGAATATATTACACTCATTCGGCTCGAACCCGGACCTTCTTGCTGTGAGGCGACAGCGCTAACCACTACACCACCGTGCCGCCCATCTCTCTCTCAGATTTAAAAAAAAAAAACTACTTCATTGATTCATTGGCTGAAATAGTGCTGAAAGTATGAAGAAAACTATAGTTTTCCCATGTTCCCGGATGTAGTGTTTTGAAAATCTGATTTTTAATTTAAAGAACTGAATTTCAAATTCTGAATTTTTAAAACTCAAACTCAGATTAAAAAAAAAAAAGAAAACCTGAATCATTGATTCATTGGCTGAAATGGTGCTGAATGTCTTCAGAAAAATCTGTACTTTTCCACAGCCCCCAGATATAATGTTTTCAGAACCTAAACTTCAAATTCACTAAATAAATTTGCAAAGGATTATGGCACAAAAAAAAAAAAAAAATTATTTGAAATTTCTACCCCGCTTTTGATACAGTTGAATTTGAAACCTTGCAGACAAATTCAAACCATGCAATACAATTTCAAGTTAATCAAATCTAATCAACTACGAAACTTCACTTCTCATCTCATCTCATTATCTCTAGCCGCTTTATCCTGTTCTACAGGGTCGCAGGCGAGCTGAAGCCTATCCCAGCTGACTACGGGCGAAAGGCGGGGTACACCCTGGACAAGTCGCCAGGTCATCACAGGGCTGACACATAGACACAGACAACCATTCACACTCACATTCACACCTACGCTCAATTTAGAGTCACCAGTTAACCTAACCTGCATGTCTTTGGACTGTGGGGGAAACTGGAGCACCCGGAGGAAACCCACGCGGACACGGGGTGAACATGCAAACTCCACACAGAAAGGCCCTCGCCGGCCACAGGGCTCGAACCCGGACCTTCTTGCTGTGAGGCGACAGCGCTAACCACTACACCACCGTGCCGCCCAGTACAAAATCTCATCTCATCTCATTATCTCTCTAGCTGCTTTATCCTGTTCTACAGGGTCGCAGGCAAGCTGGAGCCTATCCCAGCTGACTACGGGCGAAAGGCGGGGTACACCCTGGACAAGTCGCCAGGTCATCACAGGCAAAACTTCACTTGAAGTTCCGATAAAGGCATAAAAGTTCAGTTTTTCAAATTTTCTCTTCAGATGATTATGACACATTCCATATTGTTTGAACACCATTTACAAAGTTAAAACACTGTTTGAATTCAAAAGCTGTTAGAGTATGACTCTTTTCCATGCAGCCTGTCGATTTCTTCCAGCTATGAGCAGCTGGTTGATCATAAAAGAGGGTAAACAAAGAGACATCTGTAGGTGGTCCTGGCAATGTGGTTTATGTTCAGTTCTTTTCTTCGTGCAGAGTGTGACTAATCTAGAAGTTTGCATCAAGTCCACAGTATAAAATTGCAGTATTCCATCTTGTGTAAGTGCCCAAAATTCCCACGTCTGCCATCGACCTCCTCATGTTTCAATTAGAACAGTATGAAAGAACTCTCTTGGAAGTTTTTGTGAATAAATCTGAGCAATGCAGAACCTGGAATTGTGACAATCATCATACTGCGAGGCCTTGATACAAATATGATGACTCTCAATGCAAGTGTGATTTATTCAAGGCAACCAGCGTGTGCTTTCTCTGTCCAATTTGGGGATAATATATAAATGGTTTTAGAGCACACAACCAGGGCCGTCGACAGGGCGGGACAACCGGGTGTTTTGTCCCGGGCCCAGAACTGGTCCCTCATGAAGATGCCATGAATCATTCTGTTTCATTTCAAAATGTGTTGATTTGGGGGAGAAAAATGTGCTATATTTGCATTCAATGAATGATTTCTGGTTCTTTTGCCTTTATTGTCTTCGAAAATAGATTCAAGAACCCACCTACCGCCCCTAATGCAGAAATGGTTTGGTCTTTGATTAAGGCGCCAAATAACACGGCACTATTCCATCATAATGCTTCGACAATAAGCGTGCGAGCCCGTTTGCCAACATGCACAAGTCAGGAGCAAAGAAAAGAAAAGAGAAAAAGAGATGAAGAAGCCAAGAGCCTCAGGGGCTCACTGCATAGATATTTTAGAAAAGATTCAGATGATGCAGTGGGGCAGCTGAGCCAGGTAAGACACAGATAACTTTTTTCCAGCCCCGTAATGTAACCCCAGCACGCGCGACGCGCCATTCATAATTATAAAGTAGGGGATAGCAGGGTACACTGAATGAACACATGCACAATGCACAGGGCATTGAATTATTTCATAAACATATCGGTTTAATAACACTGTGTTGCATATATCTCAATGAAGCAAAGAATAGCACATTGGCCCACAATCATATCCAAATGTTTTAGGCACGCTTGCTGAGCTGCGCTGAGCTGGACTCCGGTTAGCTGAAAGCCCGTGGAACGCTGCCTCTTGTTAATTAAACCTTATTTTGTTGGAAATCATCCCGTGTAGATACGACGGCATGTGAAATTGCCAGCTAGATAGAGTTTAATGTAACGAATGGGCTATAAATGGGGTGTTTTGAGGTTGGTCTGTTGCAAAACATTAAACTTTCGCTTAGACTGGATACTCTTCAAACAATTCCCTTGCTCAAGTGAAAAATGATAGGCCTGTATGAAAAGCGCAATTAATGAAAGTAGCCTAATAAGCCCTAAATGAATAAAACAATGTCTGTTTTATTGTTGTTGCTTACACGTTCAGATTTTGAAATCTTCCCAGTCCAGTTCTATATCCAGGGAACGTTGTAATCCTTTTGGTTTATCCGTAATAAACGTGTCAGCCCCCAGGTCAGATAGGCTAATGTTACGTGGTTGGGAGGGTGTCAATTTTTTTTGTAACATTCTAAATCGAGTACGGAAAGGACATTTATGAAAAACAAGACAAAAAAATACACTGAAAAACTCACTGTACACATCACTAGTGGTGATGCTTCTATGTTCAGATTTTGGGAAAGCCATAACTCCGTATTCATTGAGGCCCAGTTCCATCCCGTAAACAATCATTTTGGTTTATCAACTACCTGCGCTCAAACATGTCACAGGAGAGGCTCAATGGGCTGGCTATGCTCTCTATAGAGCGCGAACTTGCAAAGAAGCTGGACTTCAATGACCTTATTGACGACTTTGCCACAGCAAAAGTCCGGCGCATTGCATTTCGCACCTGAAAAGTTGCAGACTAAGAAAATGTTCAAACTGTAAATATGTTGAAATGTTGAAATAAAATGGTTGACTGTTATAATGGGCTTGGAATACCTGTTATTTAAGGGTTGGAGTGAATGGAGACTGTGAAAAGAGGGGTTGGGTGTGGGTGGTTGCTGTGTGGCGATGTGCGTGCGCGCGTATGTGTGTGTGTGTGTGGGGGGGGGGGCACTCAGATTATTTGGGGGGGGGGGGGCACTCAGATTATTTTGTCCCGGGCCCAGCCAAAGCTGTCAACGGCCCTGCACACAACACTGCTGAATTCTTGGTTTGGATTGGTCAAACTATGGATTTAAAAATAAAATTAAATAAATAAATAAATAAATAAATATATATATATATATATATATATATATATATATATATATATATATATATATATATATATATATATATATATGGGTCCGTCTCAGAAACTGGTCTCTCATATTGGACATTATGGTAAAAAATAAATTTTCTAATTTTACTCTTTTTTTTGCATTTACCTAACACTCAATATTTGTCATGTTTAATAAGAATAAAGATAGCATCTTGCTTTATCTGGCCTCCACTGTGGAATTTTTTTTTTTTTATTACAATTAAAATGCTTTTGTAAAATTGATTTACATATAAAATAATTACATCATGAAGAATTAAAGCCCCTCCTTCACAGATGAGTGAAAATTATTGAATACATTTCCTCTTTTTGATTGCTTGGGTTAAAAATGCCAAGTTATGATGACTGAATTGATTATTCACTTAAATATGAATAATATGATCCAGTTTGGGTATTTGATACGGCGAAATAGGACACAATGGAAAAATCAAGAACACACCGGAAAGATGAGAATAACGGCGGTGGTAAAAGAACAGCGACTGTAGCGGCTGAAGGTCGCGCGGGTCTCTGCTGCGGCGCGCGAGCAACGGGACATCAATACCGCACCGGACGGAGCGCGAGGCGGGAGTGGGGCAAAATGACTGGCCGTAGATTCTATCAAAAGTTCGATCTAAATTGACCATGGTTGCAAAATATTGGCCAAAAATGCACAAACACTACACAATTTGAAAGTAAGATGAAAAAGAAACATTCTATTGCCTTATACTGCAAGACTAAAACAAAATAAAACTGTCAAAACTCACCTTTTCAGTGATAACGTCCGAACAGATCACTCGCGTAACAGAGAGACCGCAAATGGAAGCACAATCAACTTCTAACTGTTGGAGTGAAAAATTCCATTCTACACATGCAGATTGTTAATGCGTGTCCTTCCCCGCACGCTACGGTAAAAAATAGACCACAACTCATTTTATAGCTCAGAAATTCATACAAGACCAGCTACCATCGTAACATATTCTGTAAGAAACATATTCTATACCTAACTTTCAGCTTTCGTTTTAAAAAACAAAATCACAAATTTATAACTAAATGTTTATATGGCGTAGTGATTTTAAGTTCCTACTTTTGGTGAGGTAGTGACCTCGACCCTGAAGCTTTCCGTTATGATCAAAACACACGATCGTATTAGTTTTGGGTTTGAGGAAAACGGAGTTACAATGGTGATCAAATATTTTGCATTATGTTTTATTACAGTTATGATTATTCTGTGAGCGCACCAATCCTTAGGTGTATAAAGTTACAACTTAAAATACAATTAATGATAACTGTAGACTTTTCAGTGGACTACAACCTTTTTAAGGGAATGCGATGTAGTCAACCATTTATCATGTCCCAGATCAAGCCGCCATTTTTCCACAAATTTGCAGAATTTTTGCCAAATTCTGAATAGAGTATTCACATCAAAGATTTAGTTTTATCTGTATTATTTCTTTCATCATTTTATTTCAAATTAAAATCAACATCACCATTCAAAACCGTATAGTTTATTGACTGAGTATATTTAGTGGGCTACCCCCACAGTACCCAGTTTATATATATATATATATATATATATATATATATATATATATATATATATATATATATATATATATATATATATAATTTCTAATAGCTTGCCTGTAAGGTTGATTACAAAAGTGTATTAAAACTAAAAATTTTAGATTAACAGAACATTTCTTAAAGTTAATGACCCAAGACATGAATTTCACAGTGTAAGGACAAAGTTGTGTATAACTAAATTAAATACATCCAGACATTTTTAAACAGAGACAGTTACTTGTATTCAGAGTCAGGTTATGCAGGCTTGCCCCCCCTCCCAATAGTGCACAGACTTGCCTTTAAGTTCAACAAGCATCACGGGATAGAAAATGTGGACTGAATAAGAAAAGATCATTGGCGGCTGTCCATCGCTTTGCTTCTTTAGGATGCACAGAAACGCAGATGGGCCATGAGGCTTGCACCAGAGCAACAGAGCTGTCCTCAACGGCGGCACGAATGGCCCGGTTGAGCTGCCATGGACCGTCTGGCCTCGTGAGCTCTCGTATACTATTCTCCTTTCCTAACGAAGTGCCTTGCACAGTAAGGTAAGGCAAACAATGTCGTGTCCCCATTGTGTTGTCTCTTTGGACCTCCAGACCTGATGCCAAGTGGTGCACAAAAGTGCCACAGACCTGATGGGTATGGAAGTTGCCCCGCAGTGACAACTGACTTGCTGAGTGATGCCATCCATTGGTCATTTGAGTGGCTATTCTGCATGCCATCTGGTGGTGTGCCATTGACCCTACTGGGTTCATCTGCCACACTGCACCGAAAAGTGCCCTGCTGCCAGCACTTTATTGGTGGCGTACTATTTAACCCATAGCTGGAACCCAGGCAGGTGCTACCACTCCAGGTCAGATCGGACCTGGGAGCAATGATGATTAAGGGGTAACTCCACTTTCCCTAATACTCAAGTCCTCCCAGACTTGAGACTCACCACCGGTTGCAGTTTAAAGTCATACCCAGGACTAATAAGATAATTCATAATCTGCTTCTTCAGTCCATATTTTCTATCCCGCAATGCTTTTTTTGGTTTTTTTTTTGGGGGGGGCTTGTGTTTAAAGGTGATGGTCTAGACACCGGCAGGGGGGGAAACCTCTTATCTTTCCTTAAATTTTAACGTTATATCTTTCCGATAAGACTTTTTTTTTTCTTTTTTCCCCACCAGTGTCTAGAACACCACTTTTAAACACAAGCCCATACAGCATTGCGGGATAGAAAATATGGACTGAAGAAGCAGATTATGAATTTCTGGAACAGGCATCAGACAGTGGTGTTAGAGTTAATACCTCTTCTCACATGAGCCAATATCAGACAAAACAGCTTAAATTCAAGGTCAGAAAAACACCTCGCACAACTGTGAGCAGCACATAAGCCTGTAGTTACATCTGTGATCTGAATACTGATGCACACTTTCTGTATCTTCACCAAATGCGCATAACACAACACTGAATGCAGAACTCAATGTCTCATTTATTCAAATTTCAGTCCACTATCTAAAACTCCACCTCAGATACTCTGTGTGTTTGCGAAAGTCCTACAACAGATCAATTCGTCCCTTGCAATATTACTTTTATCTGTCCCTGTCCAGAGAGCAAGGCAGATCCTTATCTCCTGTTATTTGTCACACCAAAATACACTCCATCCAGACTCCAATAAAGCTGGAGGATTTTTGCACCAGCCGGTGGAGAAATTGTTCTAATCACCATGTCACTCTTCTCCTCGTTCCCTTGTCTTAGAAACAGCTCCTTAAATACGGACACTGATTCATCTCTTGGATGGAGATAGCTCTCAGATGGGTGGACAGAGGGGTGTCATCAAGCTAAATGCCTCTGTGCATGTCAAAATCTGCTATATTGCAAGAAAAAGAAAAAAGCCCAACAACTTGGAAAGCCGAGGAAAATGCCGATTAATGTTCCAGACAAGGACACATTGAGTAAAGTGGCTCATTTTCTGATGCAGCTGTGATCACAGACGAAAATGTCAGAATGACCAAATAAATGAAATGACAAACACAAGATGCAGAAAAGGGACATAGAAAAAAAAGCTTCAAGGTTTTAAGCCGATGAAACAAACAAAATGCGACATTCATGATTTCAAGGGCTGTTCTTTTTGAAAGTGTTTTCTTTCTCCATGTGTGCTTTGAAATTGGAATCTTCGTATTAAAAGGTTCTGTCTGGGTTTAGAAGTGATGGATGATAGAACTACCTGAACCTAGATTAACTTAATAGTTTTTTTTTTTTTTAAAGAATAGCATATGTTTTATTAATGAAGTCAGCATTGATCAGAAAAACAGTGTTTTCTAATTGAATTGGAATGGTTGGGCGGCACGGTGGTGTCGTGGTTAGCGCTGTCGCCTCACAGCAAGAAGGTCCTTGGTTCGAGCCCCGGGGCCGGCGAGGGCCTTTCTGTGTGGAGTTTGCATGTTCTCCCCGTGTCCGCATGAGTTTCCTCCGGGTGCTCCGGTTTCCCCCACAGTCCAAAGACATGCAGGTTAGGTTAACTGGTGACTCTAAATTGAGCGTAGGTGTGAATGTGAGTGTGAATGGTTGTCTGTGTCTATGTGTCAGCCCTGTGATGACCTGGCGACTTGTCCAGGGTGTACCCCGCCTTTCGCCCGTAGTCAGCTGGGATAGGCTCCAGCTTGCCTGCGACCCTGTAGAACAGGATAAAAGCGGCTAGAGATAATGAGATGAGATGAGATGAGATGAATTGGAATGGTTTGTTTGTGCAACATGCTAAATACTAAATACTATCATCTACTGTATAAATATTACAGAGCATTTAAAAGTATAATTGAAATGTCAAGCACTGTACATATTGGGAAAAAATGCTCCATATGAAACTAGAAAGGCGCTCAGAGAGCACGAACCTCCACCGAGGACGATAGTTGACGCTTCTGTGATATGATATGAAAATCTGTAACCACAACCACTTTATTTGTCTGGATACATTTCCAAAACTATTAGAATCATGTGCCAACATGTGCGTCCCAGAGGATTACGAGTACCTGTGAAGGTGGCTTGTGATATGGATTCATTGTACACTCACCGGACACTTGAATAGGAACTTGTTCATCACCATCATCATCAGTGATTGGGCTGTAGAGGTATTGCCTGTTGTCACCTGTTCTAGACTTGGGCTACTCACTTAGGCTACATCCACACGACAACGGCAACGAGGTTTTTTTTTTTTTTTTTTAAATATCGCGTCCACATGGGCAACGGATCAGTAAAATTTCAGGTTCATATGGCAACACAACGCTTGCTGAAAACGATGCAATACACATGCCACACCACTGCGTGCGCTGTAAGATGGTCCCATCGGAGACACCAGAACAATAGAAGAAGTAGAACACATGCGCATAAACCCCTTCTTCTGTAGCATTAGCCTTTTTGAGGAATGTATTGTCAGACTTAAACCAACATTTGAAGAAGTGAGATTGCTCCTTTTTTTTTTCCTATTTTTGCTGGCGGGATTGTTTTTGTTTTTGGAAAGCGCACGGGTGGTGCGCGGTTTGGTACTGCTTCCGCAGTGTTTGGACTAAAGACTCTGCCCTAAGGGCTATTCTCTCACTCTCTCTCTCTCACTTTGCACCATTACACAATAAATATTCACAGTGAAAATATTTTGTAAGCGCATTTCATGAACCAAGCAGGGGCGCAGATAGTATTTTTGAACTGGGGGGGACTGAGCTGTCAGCAAATGATTCCATTTTGTGTGTATATATATATATATATATATACACACACACTACCGTTCAAAAGTTTGGGGTCACTTTGAAATGTCCTTATTAAAAGCACTGTTCTTTTCAATGAAGATCACTTTAAACTAATCAGAAATCCACTCTATACATTGCTAATGTGGTAAATGACTATTCTAGCTGCAAATGTCTGGTTTTTGGTGCAATATCTCCATAGGTGTATAGAGGCCCATTTCCAGCAACTCTCACTCCAGTGTTCTAATGGTACAATGTGTTTGCTCATTGCCTCAGAAGGCTAATGGATGATTAGAAAACCCTTGTACAATCATGTTAGCACAGCTGAAAACAGTTGAGCTCTTTAGAGAAGCTATAAAACTGACCTTCCTTTGAGCAGATTGAGTTTCTGGAGCATCACATTTGTGGGGTCGATTAAATGCTCAAAATGGCCAGAAAAATGTCTCGACTATATTTTCTATTCATTTTACAACTTATGGTGGGAAATAAAAGTGTGACTTTTCATGGAAAACACAAAATTGTCTGGGTGACCCCAAACTTTTGAACGGTAGTGTGTATACATGTTATTTCACCTCCCTCACTGCCATCACCAGGAACTACCTGCAGGCCAGGACAATGATAACATTTTAACATAGCCTATGGAAATCCAAAGTTTACACATTATCATCACGCACAGAAATTGCAAAACTGCAAAACTAGTTTTAAAACCACTAAGTTCCAACTGTTAAACATAGCGAGAGGCTGGGCTACGTGTGTGTGTAAAGTGTAAACCAGTGCATCCTGACTTTCTAACTATACCTGTGTGTTGCGTGAGCGGCAGTCAGTCAACAACTCTTCGCAAAGTTTCCTTATGAAACAATATGCTCGCTGAAATTATGGCAGGGAACGCCAGATTAAACATTAAAACTGCCTTCTGAGCACTGTATCTACAGGCTACCACCGAAAGAAGGAGGCTACCAGAAAGGCATCTCTACTCCGTACGATTTTACTTTCACTACGACATTACTTTGAACAGACTATCAAAAAATTGCAAGGTGATATGATAAAGTAAGGCACAGTTTACTTACAGTCGTTTTTTTTTATAACGATGCAATCGTTTTCTGCCTTTTGGCACCCTTCATCATGCCGTGTTGGGGTCCTGAACTAGGAGGCGCTGTCCCCGATATGCCTGTCAAACTTGTTGTAGGTAACCATAGCAACCAAGCTCGAGCTCGCAACCTGTGCAGTCTGCGCAGTTGCAACTATGTATGTACTGCTGTGCACCTCAATAAACCGAATGGTAATTAGTCTTTTGAATTTTCCGTGAGGTTTGCCTTATGCAAAGAAAGACAGCATAGACGTTTTTTCCTCCCTATAAGTGGGGGGGACCGAACGAGGTGAATTTAAATCTGGGTGGGACGAATCCCCCCCTGTCCCCCCCCCCCCATCTGCGCCCGTGGAGCCAAGTTATAGGATTTGTTGACAACTCGCATCGAGTTCGTTACACTTCTACCCGGCGTGAAGCACTGACAGTCATGTGGTTGTGACGTCATCGTAAACAAATCCGTTCTACTCATCCAGACGACTTCGCAACGGCGCCGTTGCCAGATTTTTTCACTCTGGAACCCGTTCTCAAAAGATTTCGTTTTGGGGCACCCAAAACGCCGGTGCCGTGTGGACGCCAGGCTGAAACGATAAACAATTTTATCAGATTCACCTGAATCCGTTGCCGTGTGGACAGGGCCTTACTTTTACTATCGTGTGTTCATGGTTGAGTGTTTCATATGGTGAGACTGTACATGTCTCATCCAGTACTTATCTAATATGTTCTTAAATTGGTTCAGTGTAGGGGCATTGAAGACTTCATCACGTAGTCCATTCCAGTCATTGACAACTCTAACGCTAAAACTGTCCTGCCTGCATTTCTTCAGGGCTATTGGCTTGTAGATTTTGTACTGGTGTCCTCTTGTGCAGTTATCCTCAGGGAAGCTAAAGAATATTTCTGGGGGGGATTCTATCAATTCCTCGGATTATTCTGAAGACCTGGATCATGTCTCCTTCTGCAATGGTAATAGAGAGATGGTAGCTTCAAAGTCCTCAGCCGCTCCTCATATGGTAGATCCTTGAGAGTGGGTACAAGTCCTGTAACTTTCTTCTGAACTCTTTCTATTTCCTTTTGGTTCTGGATGTAGTGTGGTTCTTGATTCTAAGATCCTTGTTCTTGGCTGGCAGGAGTGGAACCCAATGTGTTTCTGCTCACCATGGTTGTAAAGAGTTGCTATGAGTTCCTATATCCCTCAAAAAAAAAAAAAAGCTCAAACCAATCTGTCCATTTTCCTCTGACCTCGCTCATCAACAAAGCATTTGTTTCCACGCACAGAACTGTCCCTCCCTCACTCACTGTTTTTTTGTTTTTCGCACCATTCTGTGTAAACCCCAGGAGATCAGCAGTTTCTGAAATACAACCCCGATTCCAAAAAAGTTGGGACAAAGTACAAATTGTAAATAAAAACGGAATGCAATGATGTGGAAGTTTCAAAATTCCATATTTTATTCAGAATAGAACATAGATGACATATCAAATGATTAAACTGAGGAAATGTATCATTTAAAGAGAAAAATTAGGTGATTTTAAATTTCGTGACAACAACACATCTCAAAAAAGTTGGGACAAGGCCATGTTTCCCACTGTGAGACATCCCCTTTTCTCTTTACAACAGTCTGTAAACGTCTGGGGACTGAGGAGACAAGTTGCTCAAGTTTAGGGAGAGGAATGTTAACCCATTCTTGTCTAATGTAGGATTCTAGTTGCTCAACTGTCTTAGGTCTTTTTTGTCGTCTCTTCCATTTTATGATGCGCCAAATGTTTTCTATGGGTGAAAGATCTGGACTGCAGGCTGGCCAGTTCAGTACCCGGACCCTTCTTCTACACAGCCATGATGCTGTAATTGATGCAGTATGTGGTTTGGCATTGTCATGTTGGAAAATGCAAGGTCTTCCCTGAAAGAGACGTCGTCTGGATGGGAGCATATGTTGCTCTAGAACCTGGATATACCTTTCAGCATTGATGGTGTCTTTCCAGATGTGTAAGCTGCCCATGCCACACGCACTAATGCAACCCCATACCATCAGAGATGCAGGCTTCTGAACTGAGCGCTGATAACAACTTGGGTCGTCCTTCTCCTCTTTAGTCCGAATGACACGGCGTCCCTGATTTCCATAAAGAACATCAAATTTTGATTCGTCTGACCACAGAACAGTTTTCCACTTTGCCACAGTCCATTTTAAATGAGCCTTGGCCCAGAGAAGACGTCTGCGCTTCTGGATCATGTTTAGATACGGCTTCTTCTTTGAACTATAGAGTTTTAGCTGGCAACGGCGGATGGCACGGTGAATTGTGTTCACAGATAATGTTCTCTGGAAATATTCCTGAGCCCATTTTGTGATTTCCAATACAGAAGCGTGCCTGTATGTGATGAAGTGCCGTCTAAGGGCCCGAAGATCACGGGCACCCAGTATGGTTTTCCGGCCTTGACCCTTACGCACAGAGATTCTTCCAGATTCTCTGAATCTTTTGATGATATTATGCACTGTAGATGATGATATGTTCAAACTCTTTGCAATTTTACACTGTCGAACTCCTTTCTGATATTGCTCCACTATTTGTCGGCGCAGAATTAGGGGGATTGGTGATCCTCTTCCCATCTTTACTTCTGAGAGCCGCTGTCACTCCAAGATGCTCTTTTTATACCCAGTCATGTTAATGACCTATTGCCAATTGACCTAATAAGTTGCAATTTGGTCCTCCAGCTGTTCCTTTTTTGTACCTTTAACTTTTCCAGCCTCTTATTGCCCCTGTCCCAACTTTTTTGAGATGTGTTGCTGTCATGAAATTTCAAATGAGCCAATATTTGGCATGAAATTTCAAAATGTCTCACTTTCGACATTTGATATGTTGTCTATGTTCTATTGTGAATACTATGAGTTTTTGAGATTTGTAAATTATTGCATTCCGTTTTAATTTACAATTTGTACTTTGTCCCAAGGTGACATGGTGGCGTAGTGGTTAGCGCTGTCGCCTCACAGCAAGAAGGTCCGGGTTCGAGCCCTGTGGCCGGCGAGGGCCTTTCTGTGTGGAGTTTGCATGTTCTCCCCGTGTCCGTGCGGGTTTCCTCCAGGTGCTCCGGTTTCCCCCACAGTCCAAAGACATGCAGGTTAGGTTAACTGGTGACTCTAAATTGACCGTAGGTGTGAATGTGAGTGTGAATGGTTGTCTGTGTCTATGTGTCAGCCCTGTGATGACCTGGCGACTTGTCCAGGGTGTACCCTGCCTTTCGCCCGTAGTCAGCTGGCATAGGCTCCAGCTTGCCTGCAACCCTGTAGAACAGGATAAAGCGGCTAGAGATAATGAGATGAGATGAGACTTTGTCCCAACTTTTTTGGAATTGGGGTTGTACTCAAACCAGTCCATCTGGCTCATTCCAACACCCATGCCACAGTGAAAGTCACACTTTGAGATCACAGTTTTTCCCATTCTGATGTTTGACCATTGTGAACATAACTGAAGCTCTTGATTTGTATCTGCATTGTGCTGCTGTCAAGGGATTCGCTGATTAGATAACTGCATAACACAGCAGGTGGATGGGTATTCCTAATAAAATTACCAGTGAGTGTTTTTTTTTCTTCTATTTCTATTGTACATTGGCGATGTTTTGTGACTATTGAAATTTACTGCCGTTTCCTGGCTTTTAGGATGTATAGCATTGTTAGCACTGAGTGCAGACCTCTGTCAAAGCTAAATGCGTTATTTCGCAACATTAGCATTAGAGAAACTAGATTCTTGGATCCACCCTGTGACTTGTATCTGCTCCAAAATGTATTTGGTTCTTCCTTGACCCATGCTTTACCCTTCCACCAAGTTTCATGGAAATTGGGCTGATAGGTTTTGTGCAATCCTGATTAAAGTCAGACAAATCACCCCAAAAACACAACTCCATTGGTGGAGGCAATGAATGTTGGGTAAACTCACACATTTTGGATTGTATTTGTGTAGTTAAGGCCTAAATGTAGTGCTGCATTGTGGGAGTGAATAAAGTTTGGAGTCGGTGGTAATTTAATATGAAGTCAACTAAAAAGGATTGCATTTTGTCCACTTCCCTTGGAACATGTTCAGTTCCCTCTAAAGTGAGCAACTTTGCAGCTAGCACCAGGCTTGTAGTACTCAAGTCTGACTCGTGCCCTAATTTTAAGAACTCATGACTTGACTTGAGCACTGATGACTCAGACTCGTGCATTAACTGCATTCGGACTCGTAAATTGGAGATGAGGACTCTGATTTTTTTTCTTTATTTTTTGTAACATGCTATAATAATTTGGCATAAGATTTATATCTACATTAATTTTTATACTAATTTCGTGCAAGAGAAACACATTCACCTGTTCATATGTCATGTTCAGGAATAAACTAACGTTAATGGCGCTAAAATGCCTGAAGAGAAGACCCTAGGATTGTCCGCTTTGCTTATACAGACTTCTCGTAGTCTGGCTAACGTGACTTCAAAGCTCTGCGAGCATTTGGTCTGGCAAAGATATTAAGCCCAACCGTTTCCCAAAGGCGTGGTTGACCCGCCTCCCTGAAATGCCTCAGTTTGCTACTGATCGAAGCCAGAAAAGGCTGTGATGAAGCTTAAACCAATCACATCACTCTTTCCTCTGACGTATGTGACGCGACGGAAACTGCTTGAGTAACAGGAAGAAGATAAATACCTCCAGGGCTGCTCTTTGCTCCGTTTTCAATGAGAACTTCCCGTTGAATGCTTTCAATACAGCATCTACTGCTGTGTCAAAGGCTTGCCGCTACTCCACGTTCGTAATGTTTCTAGTGAATGAAACGCTTCCGGCATAGATTCTGTAAACAATCTATGGCTTCCGGTCGCAGTTCTACTACGTCACTGCCTTGAACACGCCTCTACCCAGGGCCGTTGGAGATGCTCAAAGTTGATTGGCTCCCGATTTTTCGGGAGCTTGGAAGAGCTGTAGATAGCTTGCCTTGCCAGACTAAGCTCGCAACAGGCCCTCGTGTTGCGTCACACTTAGGATGGGCGGGCCCAGGCTAGACTTCTCGTGCAGTGGGAAAAAAAATGCACTGCTATGTGTTCCATATGTAGAAGAACTATAGAGGAGACGACGGGGACAACCTCGAACTTCAATCATTATTTGGTAAGACTCCACCCAGAGAAGGAAGTGACACGCTATGTTCATTGCTCTGTTGATAGCGGGGCTTGCTTGATGAGCGATGAACTAGCTAGTGTTAACCTTCTCTCATGTTATTTGCCCTGTTGATAGTGGGCGGGGCTTGCTGAGCAATGAACAAGCTTTTTTATCTGTAGCCTGTTAACTAAAATGGGGCAGTCGAGCAGTAACGTTAGTCCAACACAGTAGCAGAGACGCTTTCACATAAAGGAAGCAACAGCCACCGTCAAATGGTGTGGTTGGAGTCTTGTTCTCAGACTCGACTTGGATCAATAGTGGACTCCACTTGAAAATTTCTTTTACTACTTGGACTTGAACACTGGGGACTTAAGACTGGACATGGACTCGAGGTTTAATGACTCGACTACAACACTGGTTAGCACCACTGACATTGGTGTGTGCACAATCAGAATCTCATCTCATCTCATTATCTCTAGCCGCTTTATCCTGTTCGACAGGGTCGCAGGCAAGCTGGAGCCTATCCCAGCTGACTACGGGCGAAAGGCGGGGTACACCCTGGACAAGTCGCCAGGTCATCGCAGGGCTGACACATAGACACAGACAACCATTCACACTCACATTCACACCTACGCTCAATTTAGAGTCACCAGTTAACCTAACCTGCATGTCTTTGGACTGTGGGGAAAACCGGAGCACCCGGAGGAAACCCACGTGGACACGGGGAGAACATGCAAACTCCACACAGAAAGGTCCTCGCCGGCCACGGGGCTCGAACCCGGACATTCTTGCTGTGAGGCGACAGCGCTAACCACTACACCACCGTGCCGCCCCACAATCAGAATCGGTTGAGATATTTTATTCCAAAATATATTGCAGTTCATATCGGAGACCAGTGGCATGACAAATCATCCAAGGAATACTCCATAAACAAACCAAATCTAAAAGAAAAAAAAAATATCTAGTCATTCTAATGCAGCCTACCAATACGAGATAGGTCTTTATTTAAACATGATGCTTCCCTATTAAAGCATCATTTTGGTTTTACAAACGCTGTTGAAACTATGTGGTGGAAAAAGCACATTCTGGAAATAACCAGCTGCGAATTTTATTCAGATCTCTTCACACGGGTGTATCTGAAAAGATAATGGCTTGGCGAATGAAGCGAGTGATGTGTAGACAGGATTCCTCTTCAGAACTACAACATCAAATCAATCTCACAGTGAGGGTGACTCATATTATATATCTATACATAAAGGTTTTGAGTAGATATGATTGGGAGAGAGATAAAACACTCTCAGATGGAATGAAGATGATTTTGGGAAACACAAGAAAGCTTTCTGTTGAGATTTATCTGTTACAGTCCTACAGGATCTCTCTAAATCGTAAATCTTGTCAAGCAGTACAGTCACTCACTTGTCATCATCCACTGGTTCTCGACACCATAATCGCCAACGATTGTTCCAAAGAAATGATTCAGCGGCTGCTTTTCAGAGCACATCACTAGACGTAAAGTGTCAAAATTGTAATCCCTTTAACTTGGCTATACTACCGTCTCCTTTGGTCCTCCCGTCTCACACTCAGAGGTCAGTCTTTCATTTTACGCTGACAAAAATCTATTACAAAACCCATCTCCCTCCAGCATGCACTTATACCCACTGGAGGAGAGTGAAGGCTTCTTTAATTGTTTCACTGCTGCCACATCTCCTGACCCAGATAAGTGGAGTTCATGCGGTGAGGCTACAGTCAATGCCAATCGATTTGATTCAATACTTAAGGGGATTGAACGCAGGATAGCAGAGAAGGGCAAAGTGAGAGATTTTGAATGCATTGACTAAGTGACAGCTGTCTATACTGAAGGTTAGGACGGTCCACGTCAGCAGTCATGCTCACGTTTATCCCAGGATAACCTCAGAGATGTTTCTTCTGACCAAATTTGAAAAATTTGAACGCACTCATTCTAATGTCATCATTTCTATTTCAAGTCAAATGGACGCTCCGTGTAAACAGATGAAAATATATATAATATATGTTAAGATGATTTAACATTCATGGAAGGACTCTCAAGTGTCAGCTCTTTGCACACAAGAAGCAGAGGCGAAGCTGTACCTTTAAGTTTTCCTGCACAAGGTCTCCAGGACCTTGTGGTTTCTCACAACTTGAACATTTGTGAACATAAGCAATAACAAACTAATATGGTTAGCAGACCTTCCACAACATTAAACACAACTATAATAACTATAAATTAGTGCTGTCAAGCGATTAAAATATTTAATCGCGATTAATGTCGCGACTGTCATAGTTAACTCGCGATTAATCGCAGTTTAATCGCACATTTTTGTCACATGAAAAACCATGTAATTCTCTTATCAGCATAAAAAAGTGAATGGGCTTGCTCACCGTTCGAACTACGGGGGTACTCGGGGGATCCGAGATCCCCTGAAACAGACATGAGATCCCTTGAAAACATGATTTGGGAAATGTTGGGGGGTCTCTAAAATATTGGCAAAATGATGTTTATTGACATAGCAATCGTGTGTAACAGGAAGCATTTGCATATCCGAAGTGTGCGCGTGATGGAGATCCACGCTCTGAGACAAGCGCAAGCACCCCCCCCCCCCCCCCAAGGGAAAAAAAGGGACCCCCCCGAAAATATCGGCATAGTTCGAACACTGGTTGTACCAATGTTTTTTTTTTTTTATTGCAGAGCATAACACGTCTTGTCACAGCCACTGCAAAGTGGGGCTGGAGCCGCCAAAGGGAAAACGAAACCTAAGCCGAGCACCATGGCTCTTCGGGGGAGGGCAGAGGACTCTGGCTGTGTGGGGTGCGGGGCTGCTATCGTTTTTCTAAGCAAAGTCTCTGTTCCAAGTTCCTGGCAGTTTCAAAAGCTTATGAAAAACCTACATCATGTCACAGAGCGTTAATCTCGTGATAAAAAAATTATCGCCGTTAAAATTGAGTCAAGTTAATGCATTAATAACGCGACATGTTTGACAGCACTACTATAAATGTATACCAGAATGTCAAGGACGTAGTAGCTCATCTGGCCTGCCATCACAACAACCATGACGACCAAAACATAAAACAGAACTGAAATGCGACAAGTGTGAGAGAGGACCAACCTCCACGACAAATTGTTTACAACAGGAAAATCAACAAAGGACTAAATTTTGTTCCCCAGTGGAAGATCTACCCAAAACATTGATCAGAACTGAATTTGCATGATGAGGAGATACAATTCTAGTCAGAAGAAAAATGTGTTAAGTTGACCTAATTGCTTATTTGTTACAGTAGCAAAAAATTGACAATACAATGAGCAAGTGTTGTGCAGAAGGTCGAGTTCTTTCAAACAAAGCAATCAGAACTGAAATCCATTGAAAACTGAGGGAGGATATACAGTTTAATTGAAAATAAACTGTTGTAAACAATTTGTTTACAACAAGAAAATCAACAAACAAACGACCAAGTCTTGTTCCTCAAGGGAAGATCTACCCAAGACATCGATCAGAACTGGAATCGGATGAGAAATGAGAGAGGAGATACAATTCTAGTGAGAGGCCTGGAAAATTTGTTAATTTGGCCTAATTAGGAACTCATTAGCAAGAAATTTGACAAAACAATGACCAAGTTTTGTGCAGAGTGATGAGTTCGTTCAAACAAAACAATTGGAACAGAAATCCGTGGAGAACTGATGGAGGAGATACGATTTAACTGAATTGTAGACAACGGACAATGGACGGATGCCACGCCACGGCAACAGCTCATCAGCCTTATGGACAGATGAGCTAAAAACTACCGTGGCGCTCTTCCATTTATGCATACACATCATTTCAGTGGTTTAAAAAGACCCTCTCGAATTGTAAATTGTGTACATGTGTGAATCTAGATCAGGAACAACCATCCATTATCTGTAGCTACTTATCCTGTTCTACAGGGTCGCAGGCAAGCTGGAGCCTATCCCAGCTGACTATGGGTGAGAGGTGGGGTACAACCTGGACACGTCTCTAGGTCATCGCAGGGCTGACACATAGAGACAAACAACCATTCACACCTACAGTCAATTTTAGAGCCACCAGTTAACCTAACCTGCATGTCTTTGGACTGTGGAGGAAACCAGAGCATCCGGAGGAAACCCACACGGACACGGGGAGAACATGCAAACTTCACACAGAAAGGCCCTTGTCAGCTACTGAGCTCGAACCCAGGACCTTCTTGCTGTGAGGCGGCAGTGCTAACCACTACACCACCGTGCCGCCCATCATGAACAATATTAAACTGTTAGCCAAAATTATGTTAACACTGATGGGTTCGTTTTCTCCTGAATGTGTGGTGCACCATGACCAATTGGGCCCTACTTTGACACCCCAACAATGACAGACGTCTACTTACAGATGCAGCAGATCTACTTACAGATGGTGCAGCAGTATGCCATTGATGAACTTCCACTACAGATCTGATTGGTTTCTACCATTTAAGCGTTAACATAATTTTGACTAACCCTGTATTTATATTTACCCCAAAATCATAAATCCTGTATAGATTGCAAATTTCCTGTTTGAACTGCTTCACATATTAGCGTGGTACTTTGAACATTTCTTGATACAGTTCTGAATTAATTTTCCATTCAGTGATTTCATGCTGCCCAGGCTCAGAGCTATGATGCTCCCACCACCATGCTTCACAGTCGGGACAAGAAGTTTATGTTGGTATGTATGCTTCCCTTTTTCCCCTTCTACCAGGTCTTTTGGGCTAAAAGCTTCAACCTTTTTTTCATCTCTATCTCCAGAACATGCAACAATGCTGGCGACAACACCAAAACCCAAAACCTCATTTCAAGAAATTACAAATGTTTGTGCGATATTAGTTTAGCCTGAACGTGTTTGGCTGTAATTATGAATTAGATAATGATTGAATTGAAGATGACATTTCATGGATAACTGATGCAGAAATTCAGATTATGTACAGTATGTATAATTGATATGCAACACTTGATATGAAGTGGAACCTGCTTCATTCCCCTTCATCTGGTGCAATTTTTGGGATATTTTTAACCAGGCCAGAAGAGTCTCAATAACGAAATTATTCAAATGTATTCCATCTCAGTGTTGCTTTAGCTAGATGGGGCATCTCATTCATGCTGTTCTGACTGCTTATTCAACATGCTTATCCCTGCTGGCATCTGTTAAAAAAATGTGTTTCAGAGCACAGTGTAAACCCTCGGGTGCATTGCTCTGGTACACTCCGAGCACCATGAGCGTGCTGTCACTTTGAAATAGCAAAAGAGCCCATTTCCCAACCATTTCACAGTCAGGCAGTTGCTGCACACATCAGATTTGATGGAAGGAAGGAGACAGTACTGTTTGTTAGAAGTACACCAGGAACCTGGCATTTCTGTAGACCCAAGGCCATGGTGTCTGGACTTCATGATTATACAAGATAAGATAGGTAGGTAATGAGGTATACTAGTAGGTAGATAAATATGTAAATTAGTAGGGAGGTTGTCCTGGGTATGATGTTAACCTACATTCGACTGGAGGGTCTGATGCAACATGGTGGGACCATTCGTGGTATGGTGGTCCCCATTAAAATGCCACAATGTTGCAGTCTCCAGAATAAGGCGAGTTATGGGCACCTTAAAATCCATGCCCCCACTGCCTTGTAGGTATTTCTTGGTTGAAGAAAGGTGAAGGAACCAAGCCCGGACAGAAAAGCACCCATGCTGAGGCGATAGGCAGTTGGATGAAATTAATGATTGCCTTCTGGCAGAACCTACAACCACTGTGACACTGAACGCCCAGGCCATGTCTGGCCTTTAGATTCTGTTTCAGAGGTCTAAAGGGGGGATGGAAAGTCAAAGGCAGCCCCCATCTTCCATGGCATGCGCGTCGTAGGTCTTGGTGTGATGGTCACAGGAAGGTACGTAAACTAAAAAAAAAAAAAAATTAAAATAGAGGAGGAGAAAAATCATTCCGCGTGATATAAAGCCTTATTCACAATGATATTGAAAATTAATAAATAATTATTGTGCATGGTATCGAGAAGTAATATTGCAATGATGGTAAAAGTAATCTTGCACATGATACTGATAGTATTGTCCTCAGTGTCTGATATTTCAGCTGTCCTTCTGACAGAAGTTATATACAGTAGATTGATTGATAGCCACTAGTAGTAAAGCCCTCCTTTTTCAGTCTGTGGTGGCTTCAGTCTCCAGCTGATGGTGATCTGATAGGACTCCAGTGTGGCGTGCAGGGGATGATGGGTATTGTCCATAACACAGAGGCCAAGTTTACATTAGACCGTATCGGTCTCGTTTTCTTCGTGGATGCACTGTCCGTTTACATTAAAACGCCTGGAAACGCCGGGAAACGGGAATCCGCCAGGGTCCACGTATTCAATCCAGATCGTGTCTGGTCCGGTGCTGTGTAAACATTGAGAATACGAAGATACGCGGATACGCTGTGCTGAGCTCTAGCTGGCGTCGTCATTGGACAACGTCACTGTGACATCCACCTTCCTGATTCGCTGCCGTTGGTCATGTGACGCGACTGCTGAAAAACGGCGCGGACTTCCGCCTTGTATCACCTTTCATTAAAGAGTATAAAAGTATGAAAATACTGCAAATACTGATGCAAATACTGCCCATTGTGTAGTTATGATTGTCTTTAGGCTTGCCATCCTTCCACTTGCAAGTGGTAAGTGACGCACATGCCCGACATGCACTGAGATCACACACACAGCGGCTCAGTCCCAAATTACTGCTCGTGCGCTTCACTCGCGCGCTCTGTGAGCTGCGCAGGGCCGGAGTGCGCACCCTCCAGAGGGCACTCGCTGTTCAGGGCGGAGTGATTTGGAGCGCAGGATGCCTGCGGAGCCGAGCGTATCCGTGTATTGGCGTTGCTGTGTGCACATGAATCGTGTATTGGTGTTGCTGTGTGCACACTAATCGTTTTAAAAACGTTAATCTGATGATCCGCTGATACGGTCTAATGTAAACCCCACCTGAGTAGTTTCCTCAGCATCCTCCTCTCAGTCACCTCCACCAAAGACTCTGGTTCCACTCCCAGGACAGAACCCACTTTCCTGACGAGCTTATTGTGTCTATTAGCATTGGCTGCTTTCAACCCACTGCCCAGCTCCAGTACAGCAGAGAAGCTGATGATACACTTCACTTTGTTCATTATTAGGATTAGTCGGTGTGTGAGAGCAGGAAAATCACCAAACTCTGCATGACGACTATTCGAGGGTTCTCTGACTTGTTCAGTGTTCTAGTGGTTTATACTGTATGCAACTTCTTTTCTGAAACCGCTGTTTTAGGGTTCAAGAAGGAACCTGTAAGGGTTCTTCATGGAATAACCTGCAAAATGATGCAGGCCTTCCCTTCTTTCAACTTGCATTCAGTGTTAAATCTACAACTAAGAGAGAAAAGTGAATGTAAACTCATCTCATCTCATTATCTCTAGCCGCTTTATCCTTCTACAGGGTCGCAGGCAAGCTGGAGCCTATCCCAGCTGACTACGGGCGAAAGGCGGGGTACACCCTGGACAAGTCACCAGGTCATCACAGGGCTGACACATAGACACAGACAACCATTCACACTCACATTCACACCTACGCTCAATTTAGAGTCACCAGTTAACCTAACCTGCATGTCTTTGGACTGTGGGGGAAACCGGAGCACCCGGAGGAAACCCACGCGGACAACATGCAAACTCCACACAGAAAGGCCCTCGGGGCCGGCCCCGGGGCTCGAACCCAGGACCTTCTTGCTGTGAGGCGACAGCGCTAACCACTACATCACCGTGCCACCCATGAATGTAAACATTTTGTTCAATTTGTTCAGTGAAATTATTATTGGGGCCCCAGATGTGCTGTAATGAAGCAACATACTTGGGGGCATGCTGTGATAGGAAAATAATCACAAACAGGGTAATAAGATGTGGACTAAAACAGAATGGAGTTACTGTTACCACCCTGAAATTGATTATTTAAATAATATTGTCTGAGTTTGAGTGGTCTATCAAATATATTCCATCCGAGTAGCTGAATGGAATATATCTGATATACCATGAAAAAAAAGCCAGCCAATATTATTATTATACATACACACTTCATATCAACATCCTCAAAGGCCAATGCTAACTTACCCATGACTCAGTGCTGTTAGCATGGCAGTCCAGTTACCTTCCAACCAGTGTTGCAGTAGCATTAGCGAAAGCCAATTATTAATGAATAATAATGGGGGAAGCCATGGCTTAATGGTTAGAGAAGCAGCTTTGGGTCCAAAAGATCACTGGTTTGATTCCCTGGACCAGCAGGAATGGCTGAAGTGCCCTTGAGCAAGGGAACTCCCCAGGCTACTCTGAGTATGTTGCACGTCACTCTGGAAAAGAATGTCTGCTAAATGCCTGTAAGGTACGTAAATGATGCATTATGACTTAGTTACTTTTAATGTTGTGGAACATTCAGAAAACTAGTTAGTTCTTATCCCCGATGTTATAGCAGCTATAAACAGTCATTCCTTCACCAGCCTGTCTTATCATAAAAAATCTGTAGTCGTCATGTTACTGAGAAACTGTAAAGTCATCAGTCCTGAAGATTTCACTGTGTCAGAAAACTAAAGGTCAACACATCAGGACATTTTTCCTGAATTCAAGTGCAATTCATGTCCACCAGTGAATGAGCTGTTACTATAGTAATGATAATTAGAACAAGCACACCTTGCAGTCGACACTGCAATCATCAGACCTGATGTTGCAGAAAATTAATCACCCCGTTCTGACAAATCAGAATCGATCATTAAACAGTGTTGTGATATATAAAAAAAAAAAAGTACATCTAATTCGATGTGATTAACTCCACTGATGAGGAAGAAAAAAAAAAAATCAAACTACAACCCCGATTCCAAAAAAGTTGGGACAAAGTCTCATCTCATCTCATTATCTCTAGCCGCTTTATCCTTCTACAGGGTCGCAGGCAAGCTGGAGCCTATCCCAGCTGACTACGGGCGAAAGGCGGGGTACACCCTGGACAAGTCGCCAGGTCATCACAGGGCTGACACATAGACACAGACAACCATTCACACTCACATTCACACCTACGCTCAATTTAGAGTCACCAGTTAACCTAACCTGCATGTCTTTGGACTGTGGGGGAAACCGGAGCACCCGGAGGAAACCCACGCGGACACGGGGAGAACATGCAAACTCCGCACAGAAAGGCCCTCGCCGGCCCCGGGGCTCGAACCCGGACCTTCTTGCTGTGAGGCGACAGCGCTAACCACTACACCACCGTGCCGAGTTGGGACAAAGTACAAATTGTAAATAAAAATGAAATGCAATAATTTACAAATCTCAAAAACTGATATTGTATTCACAATAGAACATAGACAACATATCAAATGTCGAAAGTGAGACATTTTGAAATTTCATGCCAAATATTGGCTCATTTGAAATTTCATGACAGCAACACATCTCAAAAAAGTTGGGACAGGGGCAATAAGAGGCTGGAAAAGTTAAAGATACAAAAAAGGAACAGCTGGAGGACCAAATTGCAACTCATTAGGTCAATTGGCAATAGGTCATTAACATGACTGGGTATAAAAAGAGCATCTTGGAGTGGCAGCGGCTCTCAGAAGTAAAGATGGGAAGAGGATCACCAATCCCCCTAATTCTGCGCCGACAAATAGTGGAGCAATATCAGAAAGGAGTTCGACAGTGTAAAATTGCAAAGAGTTTGAACACATCATCATCTACAGTGCATAATATCATCGAAAGATTCAGAGAATCTGGAAGAATCTCTGTGCGTAAGGGTCAAGGCCGGAAAACCATACTGGGTGCCCGTGATCTTCGGGCCCTTAGACGGCACTGCATCACATACAGGCATGCTTCTGTATTGGAAATCACAAAATGGGCTCAGGAATATTTCCAGAGAACATTATCTGTGAACACAATTCACCGTGACATCCGCCGTTGCCAGCTAAAACTCTATAGTTCAAAGAAGAAGCCGTATCTAAACATGATCCAGAAGCGCAGACGTCTTCTCTGGGCCAAGGCTCATTTAAAATGGACTGTGGCAAAGTGGAAAACTGTTCTATGGTCAGACGAATCAAAATTTGAAGCTCTTTATGGAAATCAGGGACGCCGTGTCATTCGGACTAAAGAGGAGAAGGACGACCCAAGTTGTTATCAGCGCTCAGTTCAGAAGCCTGCATCTCTGATGGTATGGGGTTGCATTAGTGCGTGTGGCATGGGCAGCTTACACATCTGGAAAGACACCATCAATGCTGAAAGGTATATCTAGGTTCTAGAGCAACATATGCTCCCATCCAGACGACGTCTCCTTCAGGGAAGACCTTGCATTTTCCAACATGACAATGCCAAACCACATACTGCATCAATTATAGCATCATGGCTGCGTAGAAGAAGGGTCCGGGTACTGAACTGGCCAGCCTGCAGTCCAGATCTTTCACCCATAGAAAACATTTGGCGCATCATAAAACGGAAGATACGACAAAAAAGACCTAAGACAGTTGAACAACTAGAATCCTACATTAGACAAGAATGGGTTAACATTCCTATCCCTAAACTTGAGCAACTTGTCTCCTCAGTCCCCAGACGTTTACAGACTGTTGTAAAGAGAAAAGGGGATGTCTCACAGTGGGAAACATGGCCTTGTCCCAACTTTTTTGAGATGTGTTGTTGTCATGAAATTTAAAATCACCTAATTTTTCTCTTTAAATGATACATTTTCTCAGTTTAAACATTTGATATGTCATCAATGTTCTATTCTGAATAAAATATGGAATTTTGAAACTTCCACATCATTGCATTCCGTTTTTATTTACAATTTGTACTTTGTCCCAACGTTTTTGGAATCGGGGTTGTAGACATGCTGATCACAGAATGATCAAATGATGCAAAACTCCTGTGAAAGCCTTTATAGAGCTGATCATTAAAAGTGTGATTTTCTGTAAGGTACGAAAGAACTTCTGTCACTTTCATGCTAATTGTTGCTTTTACTCTGTGGTTGTTAATGCCCTTCAGAGTTAAACCGCTCAGTTAATCGTGAACATGCAATCTGTAATCAAGGTCAAACTGAGAAAAAAAAAATGCACACATTGCTTTAGATAGTCAGAGAAGAAATAAATGTCAGTAATGATGTCCGTTGCTTTTAGTGGATGATCGAAAAATAGGGAGCATTTTATCTCTTGCCTGAGCGAGAGCTGTGGCGCACGTAAGGGGGGGGGGGGGGGATCAATGCACTAATAAATGGATTGTAAAGGGGGGGAAAAATCAGAATAACTAACAGCAATGTGGAGACCTGGAAACAAAAGCAAATTAAATTAATTAAAACAAATAAACACACAAATAAAGCTAATCACCTAATTAGTGGGAAAATCATTCAACAGATCCCTAACAGCATTGTGGGAAAAGAAAAAGGCACAATTTATCTGAATTAGTACCTGTCAATAGAGACAAAATAAAAATATTACGACTACGAGGTTAGTGTCTGCCTTTTGACTGGGAGATTGCGAGTTCTACTCACAGTAAGGTCATACCAAAGACCATCATTAAAATGGTATCTGCTGCCATCTGGCAAGGTACGCCGCAATACAGATGTGAGTCTGGCAACCCACTGTAACCCTTGCTATGTAATAGACAAGAGGCTGAAGGCTATAGAAACGGAAATCGGTGCCGCCCAATGTGCTTTAAAGGGGTACCAAATATAATATATACAGTTGCTGATGTGACAAAGTAATGTATTCTTAAGTATTCTATCAAATTTATATACTAGAAAACAACGAAATATCTTGGTAATTGTAAATATAATAGTCGGTACGCTAAACGGCACAAGAGTCGCCATTTTTAAAAGACCGTGACGTCAGCCCTACCCACTGCACTAGGAGAGAAGCGTGTAATCATGGCGTCGGGCGCATCAAGTGAAAGCGACAGCTCTGTCGAATAATACGAAGAGATCCCGCAAAAGACACGTCTGGAGGATCGTTATGCTTTCCATCGGTCCTGTTATTACACCCGAAAGCAACACACTGTGGCATTGTGTAGCCGATCACTTACAATTCATCCTACTTTCCGATTCACACGTGCTAGTCCCAACCTCAATGAGCCAACACAACTGGGCGCATACATACATCATGAGTGTTACGCAGAGAAAATGAACGTGCATTCTGATTGGATAAAATTAATATCATGGCGGGCTGTTCAAACTGCGGAAATAGTTTGCTCGAGCTACTTTCAAAACACTATAACGTTCCAACCTTAGAACAAAAAACTTTTGTAAGTCTTGAATAAGGTTCGTTAATGTGTGTTTTATTGTTATATTTACTCTATATATTGCCCTCTGTTCCCCTTTAAGGGCCTGGCTAGTACTGGGATGGGAGACTGCCTGTGAAGACCAGGTCCTGGCACTGGAGGGACTTTAACTACTACTACTACTACTACTAATCACAATATTAGATGCAAAGGTGGATGCAAGTACAGAATATCCATCCATTATCCGTAACCACTTATCCTGTGCAAGGTTGCAGGCAAGCTGGAGCCTATCCCGGCTGACTATGGGCGAAAGGCGGGGTACACCCTGGACAAGTCGCCAGGTCATCACAGGGCTGACACAGAGACAAACAACCATTCACACTCACATTCACACCTACGGTCAATTTAGAGTCACCCGTTAACCTAACCTGCATGTCTTTGGACTGTGGGGGAAACCGGAGCACCCGGAGGAAACCCATGCGGACACGGGGAGAACATGCAAACTCCGCACAGAAAGGTCCCTGTTGGCCACTAGGCTCGAACCTAGACCCTTTTGATACTTGCCAACCCTCCCGATTTCGGCAGGAGGCTCCTGATTTTAGCCTCCGTCTCCCGATCGTATTTGTTAAAAACTGGATAATCTCCCGGTTTTGGGAAATCCCTACCGCCAAGTTAAAAAAACCTCCTGATTATGTCCAATCAGAATCGTATGAGAAACACTGCTGATGTCAACTGATTTTTAACCAATCAACGAACAGAAAGACAGTCACTTCCGTAATGTACAGTAGGATTCACCCAGGCTGTCCGACATTTTTTACAAGCATTCATTCATCATGGCCACTAAACCCAATACCACACAGCAAAAATATAAATGCAAATACCAGGTTGCGTGGGAGAATGAATTTCCATGGATAAGCAAATGTTCGACCAGCCAGTTACACATTTTAAGGTAAAGATTCCTTAAATCAGAATATAATGGACATTTGAGTGTGAAATTAAACTAGTCTTCTATACCATTTCAGAAACAAATTGTACAACTTCTAAAGTGTTTAGTGAAATTTTGCATGACAGGGAATTTGTTTGGTGAGTGTATTCGAATAGTGTGGTCGTGTCTTAGTGCTATTTTGAATTTATGTTTGAAAGTTTTAAGTGAAAGTTTACAAGTGAGTGGATTTTGGTCGTAGTAAAATTTTGCATTCGAGTGAATTTCTTTGCGGAGTATATTTTGATAGTATGGGAGTATTTATAGTGCCATTTTTACATTTTATTTGAAAAGTTTGACTGAAAGTTTGCAAATGAGCAAATTCCTTTGGTGCATTCCGACAGGATTTGGATAGGATTTCTAGTGCTTTTTTAAAATTCTGTTGGAAAGTGTTTAGTGAGAGAGATGCATTTTAGTAGTATTAAGACAGTGCAGTATTTATTTAATTGAGTTGTTACTACAACCCCGATTCCAAAAAAGTTGGGACAAAGTACAAATTGTAAATAAAAACGGAATGCAATAATTTACAAATCTCAAAAACGGATATTGTATTCACAATAGAACATAGACAACATATCAAATGTTGAAGGTGAGACATTTTGAAGTTTCATGCCAAATATTGGCTCATTTGAAATTTCATGACAGCAACACATCTCAAAAAAGTTGGGACAGGGGCAATAAGAGGCTGGAAAAGTTAAAGGTACAAAAAAGGAACAGCTGGAGGACCAAATTGCAACTCATTAGGTCAATTGGCAATAGGTCATTAACATGACTGGGTATAAAAAGAGCATCTTGGAGTGGCAGCGGCTCTCAGAAGTAAAGATGGGAAGAGGATCACCAATCCCCCTAATTCTGCGCTGACAAATAGTGCAGCAATATCAGAAAGGAGTTCGACAGTGTAAAATTGCAAAGAGTTTGAACATATCATCATCTACAGTGCATAATATCATCAAAAGATTCAGAGAATCTGGAAGAATCTCTGTGCGTAAGGGTCAAGGCCGGAAAACCATACTGGGTGCCCGTGATCTTCGGGCCCTTAGACGGCACTGCATCACATACAGGCATGCTTCTGTATTGGAAATCACAAAATGGGCTCAGGAATATTTCCAGAGAACATTATCTGTGAACACAATTCACCGTGCCATCCGCCGTTGCCAGCTAAAACTCTATAGTTCAAAGAAGAAGCCGTATCTAAACATGATCCAGAAGCGCAGACGTCTTCTCTGGGCCAAGGCTCATTTAAAATGGACTGTGGCAAAGTGGAAAACTATTCTGTGGTCAGACGAATCAAAATTTGAAGTTCTTTATGGAAATCAGGGACGCCGTGTCATTCGGACTAAAGAGGAGAAGGACGACCCAAGTTGTTATCAGCGCTCAGTTCAGAAGCCTGCATCTCTGATGGTATGGGGTTGCATTAGTACGTGTGGCATGGGCAGCTTACACATCTGGAAAGACACCATCAATGCTGAAAGGTATATCCAGGTTCTAGAGCAACATATGCTCCCATCCAGACGACGTCTCTTTCAGGGAAGACCTTGCATTTTCCAACATGACAATGCCAAACCACATCCTGCATCAATTACAGCATCATGGCTGCGTAGAAGAAGGGTCCGGGTACTGAGCTGGCCAGCCTGCAGTCCAGATCTTTCACCCATAGAAAACATTTGGCGCATCATAAAACAGAAGATACGACAAAAAAGACCTAAGACAGTTGAGCAACTAGAATCCTACATTAGACAAGAATGGGTTAACATTCCTATCCCTAAACTTGAGCAACTTGTCTCCTCAGTCCCCAGACGTTTACAGACTGTTGTAAAGAGAAAAGGGGATGTCTCACAGTGGGAAACATGGCCTTGTCCCAACTTTTTTGAGATGTGTTGTTGTCATGAAATTTAAAATCACCTAATTTTTCTCTTTAAATGATACATTTTCTCAGTTTAAACATTTGATATGTCATCTATGTTCTATTCTGAATAAAATATGGAATTTTGAAACTTCCACATCATTGCATTCCGTTTTTATTTACAATTTGTACTTTGTCCCAACTTTTTTGGAATCGGGGTTGTATTTTGGCTAAATCTTATTAAAAAATTATTTAATTTATATAAGATATAGTTCTCTGTATTTTTACATGAGCTTACAGAAGGAAAACACATTTGATGCAATCCAATAATACTTTTCACTGTGACTATTTTAAGAAATTATAAACGTTCTTCTAAAGCATCACTTGTGTTATTTTCTGTGGGTCTCTGCATGGATACAATATTCAGGCATGAGATTTTTCAGCTAAAAATCTGATTTAAGACTTCCCTTTCATTGTTATTATATTAAAATTCAAGACAAGAGTATTATTTCAGATTTTTCACTCTGAGCTCTCTCATGCCTGACACATGAATCCCATAACCTATAGTAACTGATAGAACAATATCAACAATTCAAAAACTCTAATTGTATAAATTTCAAATGGTTTGCAATTAATTGGGATCCACTGTTTTTATCGTTTCAACCGCGCATCATACCCTCGTCCAATTGAAAATGTCGTTCACGCACTTTTCTCCCCCATGAGAATTTTGAAAAGTTGGCAAGTATGCCTTTTTGCTGTGAGGCGACAGTGCTAAAGTACAGAATAGTTTCATGTTAAATTGTCGAAAACAAAGATGAACCGTGAGCATGAGAAAGAGCAAGAGTCCAAACCAAGAAGCCAAACTGTGGCATGGGTAAACACGGCAGACAGTAGCTATTCTAAACCGAACTTGGAGTACTATATTAGGCATGACAAGACACAGGTGCTGGTGATGTGCAAGGGTTGATGGGTAGCATAGTTCATGGCAGCCATGTTTATAGGCCACAGTGCATTCTGGGAAGCGTAGCCCAAAAGCGTAGCTTACATTACTACTACTACTACTACTACTACTCAGAGGGGAACTGTCAGGGCTTTCTAGGCCTTCAGAGAAGGCTCAAACATATCAGCATTTCAAACATTATATTTAATTTCTTTCATTCTTTCATAATTTCATTATAATTATTCTCTTCTGATTCTAATTCGGCCTCATTTTCTATCAAATTTGCTTCAGAAATGAAAGGGTTACTGTCCTGAAAACATTAACATTGAGTTATCCAATGAAATTTTTTTTTGTTTGTTGTCTCTAGGCTGAGAAGAGTTTAGAGCTGCTCACTCATTGGTTAAGACTTCATTGCCAGGACAGACGGCCATGGCAGTGTGTGTTTATGCAGGAAGTGACAGATGAATTAACCAAATCAGATTTTGATTTATATCGGGAGGGACCAAAAATGTATCGCCCTCAGCCCTCTCGAAGGCCAACGTGAACTTGCCTGCGGGTCGGCGCCATCAGCACAGCAGTGAAGTCACCTTCCAGCCGGTGTAGCGTTCATCAGTAGTGTTAGCGAATGCTAGCCAAGCCAGTGCTATTGAGAGCAAATAGCACAGACTAATGCCAGAGAAACTAAGATTTCTGTCTCCAGACTCTTCTTCCACGCTGCACGCTCGCTACAATATTTTTCACTTAGACTTAAGTATTCATTTGCCTGTGTAATTTACCGAGTTACTTTTAAAATCAGTATTGACAACTACACACAAGGGAGTGACCTGGCAGCCTGCCGCTAATCCCTCACGAAATCCTTTGCCCTGTTGCTTTTTTGGTGTCTGGCTACATTTTGGCTGAGCTGAATTCCCAGTTATAATAGTAACGGTTCACCACTGATATCACAACATCTCTATGGAGCACTTGCATGTGATGTCACAGCTGATCCAGATTGTGACAGACGCCATCGTGTCGGTCAAACGCCATATTCCGCCTTCTACTTCTACTTCTGGTTCTACTTCTGCTTTTACTTCTACCTTTTCTTCTGGAAAACCCTATTATATACAATTCTACTACAACGGCTGCGGCTACAAGCTCTCCCTACCTGTGCACGGTTTTTATGTTTTTTGTGTGTATTTTTGCGTGTTGTTCGTCTGTACCGGACTTCAATATCCACTACAACCGTATGGACTTACTGGACATTGGTTTCCAGCAGAACATGACGGTTTGTAGCGATTTCCATCGCATGCACAACATTCCGGACGAGAAAAAAAAAAAAAAAACATTCCGGACGAGATAGCGAGACCAGCGGGGTCTCCGTGGATTGTTATCGGAAGCAAAGCGAAGGAGGCGGCGCCGGGAGCCGAAGCAAAAGCGAGGCTGCAGAGCCGGCCTGTTGACTAAGCTCAGAAAACAGCCACTCAAATCTCCACTGCCAAGCCTCTACCTCTCCAACGCCAGATCCATGTAAACAAGACGGACGATTTGGAATTACCTTATTCTATTCTATAATCGGCTGGTCAGTGCTATACTCAATACTTAAGTGACTTACCCATCCAGTGAGGATTGTTATTTTCTTGTTTACAAGATGCCACATCTGAGTCGCTGACAAATCCTGAATTTCTGTAAAGATAACTGTCCAGAGATTTATAAGCACGCAGTGCTTCACCACTGAACAGCGAGAGAAAGTTGATGAGGTAATTATACACGTCCGGGTATTCCGCTGGCAGTTCAAAATCCGGTCGTGAAAACTCCGTCCGGAAAGCCATAAGGGTCACTAATCTGTAGATCGTTTATTTTAGACATATATCTAGTCAAGTCAAGTCAAGTCAAGTTTATTTGTATAGCGCTTTTAACAATAAACATTGTCACAAAGCAGCTTTACAGAATTTGAACGACTTAAAATATGAGCTAATTGTTATCTGTTCATTAGAAAAATGAGCCGTGTAGTCCGTCGGTTGAAATTGATCCATTCTGTACACGAGTGCAGCAGTATTCAGCGGTGTTTTTGACCGACACGATGGGGGTTGTGTACTTTCCGGTCACGTGACTGCAAGATCTCTATTCGCTAGAAAAATTGGAATTATTTAGAACCATGGGTGAAACCGCAAAACAGGCTTCAGGAACTCTGAACTATGACCCAGTTATGGTTCGTCACTATTACTACTGCTACTACTAATAATAATAAACAACAAATCACAAAAATGTTTGTCACCAAAAGGTCAAATCTCCTTTCTACCAAAGTTTAATAAAAGCAATAAAACTGTACTTAATCATGAAATGGCATTGCCTCCTACTTAAACTTATTTAAAAGTCTTCCGCTTTGGTGAGAAATAATTGCACATAAAATGGATTGTGAGGAAAAAAAAGGGTCATGCAGAAGACTAATTAAAAAATCCCTGAAGAATATTAGCATTCCATTTTCCACCATCCGTTGCTAACACAGATAACACGGTCCCGCGCCTATCACGCTGGTAATTTTTCCAAGCTGCACAATTCAATTTTTTTTTTTTTTTAACAAAACTGGAACTCATTAGGCGCAACACTACATTTAGAGGGCCATTATGGTGCGATATTTGCATCTGCTCATTTCTCAGTGGCTCTGAGTTTAACAGCAATAAGCCACAGTTTTTCTTTTTTCTTTTCTTAAATATATGATGTTTCCTGAGAGTATTTAAACATATCATCATATCAATTAGGCTCATTACCAAATACACCTTCTAAAATTAGTGTATGCTGAAATTCACCAGTGGTGTTCTCAGTATATAAAAGGTTCTACCTGCCAATTTTGTTCAAAAATGAGTCAAACCACATAAACCATATCCTCTTATCCACATCCAATTGCATGTTATTAAAAGTTAAATGCATGATTTTCAGGTAGTTGGATAATCTCTGATCTCCGTTCAGATACAGTAGAAACTAACGTCCATCCATGCATTATCCGTAACCGCTTATCCTGTGCAAGGTTGCGGGCAAGCTGGAGCCTATCCCAGTTGACTATGAGCGAGAGGCGGGGTACACCCTGGACAAATCACCAGGTCATCGCAGGGCTGACACGGAGACAAACAACCATTCACATTCACACCTACAGCCAATTTAGAGCCACTAAGGCCAAGTTTACATTAGACCGTATCTGTCTCGTTTTCTTCGCAGATGCACTGTCCGTTTACATTAAAACGCCTGGAAACGCCGGCAAACGGGAATCCGCCAGCGTCCACGTATTCAATCTAGATCGTGTCTGGTCCGGTGCTGTGTAAACATTGAGAATACGCGGATACGCTGTGCTGAGCTCTAGCTGGCGTCGTCATTGGACAACGTCACTGTGACATCCACCTTCCTGATTCGCTGGCGTTGGTCATGTGACGCGACTGCTGAAAAACGGCGCGGACTTCCGCCTTGTATCACCTTTCATTAAAGAGTATAAAAGTATGAAAATGCTGCAAATACTGATGCAAATACTGCCCATTGTGTAGTTATGATTGTCTTTAGGCTTGCCATCCTTCCACTTGCAAGTGGTAAGTGATATGCGCTGGGATCACACACACAGCGGCTCAGTCCCGAATCACTGCTCATGCGCTCCACTCGCGCGCTGTGTGAGCTGCGCAGGGCCGGAGTGCGCACCCTCCAGAGGGCACTCGCTGTTCAGGGCGGAGTGATTTGGAGCGCAGGATGCCTGCGGAGCCGAGCGTATCCGTGTATTGGTGTTGCTGTGTGCACACTAATCGTTTTAAAAACGTTAATCTGATGATCCGCTGATACAGTCTAATGTAAACCCCACCTAATTAGCCTAACCTGCATGTCTTTGAACTGTGGGGGAAACTGGAGCACCTGGAGGAAACCCATGCAGACAACATGCAAACTCAACACAGAAAGGCTGAAGGCTCAAACCCAGAACCTTCTTACTGTGAGGCAACAGTGCTAACCACTACACCACCGTGTCGCCCAGAAACTCATTTCATTATCTCTAGCCGCTTTATCCTGTTCTACAGGGTCGCAGGCAAGCTGGAGTCTATCCCAGCTGACTACGGGCGAAAGGCGGGGTACACCCTGGACAAGTCGCCAGGTCATCACAGGGCTGACACATAGACACAGACAACCATTCACACTCACATTCACACCTACGCTCAATTTAGAGTCACCAGTTAACCTAACCTGCATGTCTTTGGACTGTGGGGGAAACCGGAGCACCCGGAGGAAACCCACGCGGACATGAGGAGAACATGCAAACTCCACACAGAAAGGCCCTCGCCGACCACGGGGCTTGAACCCGGACCTTCTTGCTGTGAGGCGACAGCGCTAACCACTACACCACTGTGCCGCCCGTCCAGAAACTAATATGTTATAATACTAACGTCACCAAATAGCTTTTTTTTTTAATATATTTTTTTTATTTCCCTAATTCTATCCCCAAATTTTGGCTCACCCAACAATTTCCACCCACCAGTCGCACAAGCGCTACCAAACAGGGTCAGTGAGGGCTGACATTTGCATGCTCTGAGAAACATGAACCACCCAACCACATTTTTTTCAACTAGCTGCATCACAGGGCAGCGTAACACACTCGGAGGAAAGTGCTGTCTGCCCTCTTCCTCATACCTGAGCTTTGAGAATCCCACCATTGGCTTGGATTGCTGTGACTGACAGGGGAGATAGAGCATGCCCCTCCCATCCAGACTAAAGAGCTAATTTTGCTTTCTTGGACTACTGGCATATGTCAGGATCTAACATCATTGGGATTCAAACTCAATGTCCAACTAACCGTCATAACATCACTTAAAATATTTCAGGTACAACTAGCTAGGTGAGTACAACCTCGTTTAAATCAGGATTTTTTGTTTGTTTTTCACTGGAAAGGGCAAATGGAAACATGCCGTACGTGAAAAGTCATCCACCCTCTTACAGCAGAGTTGTTTGGATTCTGATTAAATGTTGTCTGAATAATTTTCAGGTTCACTTTCTCATGGAGAAAATCCATTCTCTCCGTCTCCACCGGTGTCTCTGTACAATACCTGTAGGAATAACTATCAATATTCTTACTCACTCAGTTTAATAAGTACATGCTTATGGTTCATATTAGTTGCTGCTATTACGTTGAAAATGATAGGTTTGATCAGGAAATTTTGATATTGCAAATGAAATAAACATGATCAACGTGACACATTCAAAAGGCAGAATAAAGTTGACCAATCTGGGTGGGCAGATCAGAAATTTGGGTGGGCATTGCCCATCCCTGCCAATTTCTAGAAATTGCTATTTTAGTTAGCTAGCTAGTGTACATCTGTACCAACATGAGACAATTTTCATGCATATTTTAATTGTCTGGACAGGAACCTAATTTCTCAAGCTGTCCTCCTCTTCTGTTTTGATGCCATTGAGACCATAAATTCACAAATCTCAAGATGCTGCTTGCATTCCTGCGTGCCTCTGACCTCCTCCCGTCTTGCTTTGGGTCCTGCCAGTGCGAATCTCACGGGAGCCGTGGTTTTAACTTTGTTGCGGGTGGGAGCAGGCGGTCAAAAAATAAACCATCCTGGGATTTAGCCGTCGTGGCTCAATCTGCACACGCAGCACTCTCTCTGCTCCTAACCAGGGGACGGGGAGGAGAGATGGCAGGTTAATAATGGAAATGCATTTTGAACGGAAATGACTGGAGCGATGAAAAAGAGCCACATGTATCCAACCTGTCTATTCTTATTACATTCTCACGTATGAAATGTGTCAGCAATCTGGGACCACATATGGAAGTGTCTCAGATTTGAAGCGATTGGATCTCTGGAGTTCTGAAATATTCCAATATTTGCACTATTTCAACTTTGTAATATTGTATTAATTTGAAAAAAAATGATGCTTTTATGTAATTTGCCATGTTACTGTCTTGTAATGTGTTGACATGGTCCTATAGGAAAACAATTAGCCATGTGATTGAGTGAACTTTTGTTTGTTGCTTGTTTGTAGTGCATCGTCAAAATTTTCCACTGTTTAAGCAAGTATTAGAAAATTATCCAGTCTTTCTTCTACTTTCCTTTTCTCTTTTTCAGCTCATTAACAGTGACTTGTATGGCAGACATTCAACATAAAGCCTAGTAATGACCAAATTAGGGCGGCACGGTGGTGTAGTGGTTAGCGCTGTCGCCTCACAGCAAGAAGGTCCGGGTTCCAGCCCCGTGGCCGGCGAGGGCCTTTCTGTGTGGAGTTTGCATGTTCTCCCCGTGTCCGCGTGGGTTTCCTCCGGGTGCTCCGGTTTCCCCCACAGTCCAAAGACATGCAGGTTAGGTTAACTGGTGACTCTAAATTGACCGTAGGTGTGAATGTGAGTGTGAATGGTTGTCTGTGTCTATGTGTCAGCCCTGTGATGATGACCTGGCGACTTGTCCAGGGTGTACCCCGCCTTTCGCCCGTAGTCAGCTGGGATAGGCTCCAGCTTGCCTGCGACCCTGTAGAACAGGATAAAGCGGCTAGAGATAATGAGATGAGCTGACCAAATTAAAAAAGTGCTGTTAAATTACAAAGAAAAATATTTGTTGATGATATGCTATATAATGGGGGAAGCCATGGCCTAATAGGTAGAGAAGCTGCTTTGGGGCCAAAAGGTTGCCGGTTTGATGCCCTGAACCAGCAAGAATAGTTGAAGTGCCCTCGAGCAAGGCACCTAACCGCCAACTGCTCCCCAGGCTGCTCTGGGTATGTTGTATGTCACTCTGGATAAGAGTGTCTGCTAAATTAATGTAATATACGGTAATATGGTACACTTTTCTGTAAAGAGATACATACATACATTATCTCTAGCCGCTTTATCCTGTTCTACAGGGTCGCAGGCAAGCTGGAGCCTATCCCAGCTGACTACGGGCGAAAGGCGGGGTACACCCTGGACAAGTCGCCAGGTCATCACAGGGCTGACACATAGACACAGACAACCATTCACACTCACATTCACACCTACGCTCAATTTAGAGTCACCAGTTAACCTAACCTGCATGTCTTTGGACTGTGGGGGAAACCGGAGCACCCGGAGGAAACCTACACGGACACGGGGAGAACATGCAAACTCCGCACAGAAAGGCCCTCGCCGGCCACGGGGCTCGAACCCAGGCCTCCTTGCTGTGAGGCAACAGCGCTAACCACTACACCACCGTGCCGCCCTCCATATTTTCATTATTAATTGCAATTATGTAAATTTGGATAGAAGCTATATGCACCCCAGGCAGACCTACCTTCCTGCCAAAAATTATTTAAAAAATCAGTGAAGAATTGATAGAGAAGAAGCGATTTTCATGAAATGTGGATAATGACAGACAACACATGCTGGCATAAACTCATCACCTGTCAGCCGGATGAGCTAATAGATGTAACTTCTGACTAATTGATGTCATAAGAGGAATTAATAAGAAAACAGCATTAATACTTCATAAGTAAACATTAAAGTAATAAGTGAGGAAAACAAAAAAAAAAAACAGTGGGACATGCCATTATAGGAAAATATTCAAATATGGGTACTGGGGCACATGATTCCATCAAGTCATTTATTATATTCATATAACATGTCGTCTTGGGGTGGTGTAGTGGTTAGCGCTGTCGCCTCACAGCAAGAAGGTCCTGGGTTCGAGCCCCATGGCCGGCGAGGGCCTTTCTGTGCGGAGTTTGCATGTTCTCCCCGTGTCCGCGTGGGTTTCCTCCGGGTGCTCCGGTTTCCCCCACAGTCCAAAGACATGCAGGTTAGGTTAACTGGTGACTCTAAATTGAGCGTAGGTGTGAATGTGAGTGTGAATGGTTGTCTGTGTCTATGTGTCAGCCCTGTGATGACCTGGCGACTTGTCCAGGGTGTACCCCGCCTTTCGCCCGTAGTCAGCTGGGATAGGCTCCAGCTTGCCTGCGACCCTGTAGAAGGATAAAGCGGCTAGAGATAATGAGATGAGATGAGATGTCGTCTTGGTTACTCATCATATCCCTAATTCAACAACGTTGAGTTGATTAAGATAAAAATAAAGGTTTCAAGGCTTTAATAAGCCACGTGTCTTAGAAAACTGTAATGTCTGACTATTTACTGTGAGATCGTCAGAAAATTACAAATCTGACTTTGTGTAACCCAATTTTTCATCATAAATTTTTCAAAAGATTAAACTATTCAGAGATTCAAGAGTCAAGGTTTGTTTTTTCTTCCCCCTACTTTTGTAGCTGTAAAAATATGGCACATTTAAACCCCATGGGGTCGGGCTGTTTGTATAAACAGCGTGTGAACACACATCCATTTCCATGGCAACCAATGGGTGGGAGTTCTCCAGCTGGGAATCTTGAATGCTGCTGTGCCTTACCTTCCTCAACCAAAAATAAAAGGAAATGGCCGTCACCTTATTCCACTTAAGTTGAGCCAGAACACTTTCACGCCGATTAGTATGCCGTGCTCGCACTGCAACGCTAAAGCTGAGACTGCTCTGTGCATTCATTCATTCAGGGATTATTTTGTCAGCACTTCATTTGCATGGCATGATGCAATGTGTCTCATCGTAATAGGATTTTTTGGAGTCCAGACTCTTACGTTTCCTGTGCACTCCAGGACAAGCAGTGGCTCAATGAAAATATGGACAAGTTCTGAATGTATCTTAAGGACGTATGGTTTAAAAAAAAGCTTAACTCAGTCATCAGATACCTTCCTGTGCTTGAGGTAAAATACTGCACAAGGTATAAGGCATACACAAATACACAGCTTTATTGAATGATCATGCCTCAAAGGTTTCCCCAAAAGCTTCCTTATCCTAAAAAGGTTCATCTGAAACTTCTCTTATCTAAACCTCAGGGGTGATGGTTTGTTTGTACACAAAGGTTTCGTGTGTGATTATTTTTTATCTCACAGATCCTTGATAAGCCCACTGCTGTTACCGAGGTACAGGAAAGAGCTCGGAGTTTCAGATGCTACATGTTCAGGGACAGGTTTTTTTCCCCTCTAGGAGCCGAGTGCACAAATCTTGGCTTTATTCTCAGAATAGAAAACAGTACTCCGTCATTCTTTGGGTGACATTTTTTTCTGCTACTAAAAAAGTTTTCCAGTAAAGCTGTTCAGTGTCGTGATTGCCCATCTCCTGGCTTCAGTGTTACCAACTTTTTAGACTCCTCCAGCAACTTTATAGCAAAAAGTCTGGTGACTTTTGGGCAGATGTTAACAATCAATGATAATTGTTCCCATTGACTAACAACTGATCAGCATTGCTCCCAATGGTCAATCACGGATCAATGTTGTTCCCAATAAACAATAACTAGTCAAGGTTGTTCCCATCAACCAATCACAGATCAAAGTTATTCTCAATGACCAATCACAGATCATCACTGTCCCCAACAGCCCATCACTGATCACCACTATTCCCAATGGTCACTATCGTTCTCATCAACCAATCACCACTGTTCCCAGGGCGGCACGGTGGTGTAAGTGGTTAGCACAGTTGCCTCACAGCAAGAAGGTTCTAGGTTCGAGCCCAGCGGCCTGCGTGGGCCTTTCTGTGTGGAGTTTGCATGTTCCCCCCTCATGTCTGCGTGGGTTTCCTTCGGGTGCTCTGGTTTCCCCCACAGTCCAAGGACCTGCGGTTAGGTTAATATGGGATGGCCTTGGGCTGAGGTGCCCTTGAGCGAGGCACCTAACTCCCGACTGCACCCTGGGTGCTGTTAGCATGGCTGCCCACTGCTCTGGGTATGTGTGTGTGCTCATTGATCGTGTGTGTGTGCGCATGTGTGTGTTCACTGCTTCAGATGGGTTAAATGCAGAGAGAAATTTCACAAGTGTGTGATGAATAAAGTTGTGCTTTCGTTCTTTCAATGACCAATCATTGGCCATTTAGAACAATCACTGATCACCACTGTTCCCAACAACCAATTACTGATCACCACTGTTCCCAAGAACCCATCACTGGTCAATGTTGTTCCCAACAGCCCATCACTGGTCAACACTGTTCCCAATGGTCAATCACTGATCAGTGTTGTTCCCAATGAACAATAACTAGTCAATGTTGTTCCCATCAACCAATCACAGATCAAAGTTATTCTCAATGACCAATCACAGATCATCACTGTTCCCAACAGCCCATCACTGATCACCACTATTCCCAATGGTCAATCACTGGTCACTGTCATTCTCATCAGCCAATCACCGATCGCCATTGTTCTAAATGGCCAATCACTGACCACCACTGTTCCCAACCACCAATTACTGATCACCATTTCTCCCAATGGCCCATCACTGATCAGTGTTGTTCCAAAGAACCCATCATTGATCACCACTGTTCTTAAGAGCCCATCACTGATCACCACTGTTCCCAATGATCAATCACTAGTCAATGTTGTTCCCATCAGTGAATCACTAATCACTGTTCTTCCCAATGACCAATCACCATTGTTCCCAACAGCCCATAATTGATCAATGTTGTTCACGTCAACCAATCACTGGTTGCTGTTTTTCCCCAATCACTGACCACTATTGTGAGCAACACTCATTTCTCTTCCTCAGCCCCAGAAAAAGTCCTTTGTGGGCAGTTCTTTAACTGTGCTTCTTTTCTGGGTCACAACATAAAACATTTCTGTGCTGATAGATTTTGAGGATTTTTTTGAACCAAAAAATAGTTTTGTACAAACATTTTAACATCCAATTTTTACTAATTATACTGAATAGCAATTCATTAACGAATTCAATGAGATGTAAAGCTACTCATACAAATGTGTCATAGTAATACACTATATCCAAACACTGATATATCCTAATCTACTTCTAATATCTTGCTACAAATAAAAAAGCAAATACACTAAACCAAACAGGGACAAAATGTGTTATTCAACAGGCCTGTTATCCTTAAAATACAATATTTTTTGAAATCCAGCGACCATATATTAGAGCAGATTGCCTCTGTAGGTGGTAAAATTACAGCGGTATCTGTTGAACATCCTGTTAAACGATGACATGCTGAAACGAACAGGTCCTGATTTAAACAGGTTTCAAATTTCACTTACATGGAACATATGTTTGATGTGGAGAAGTTGTTTTTCACTCTGAATCCCAGATGGCTCTCCACTCCCTCAGTGATACCTGCACTACATGGAGGATGGGATAACACAATGATGTGCACCCTATGTCCAGTAGAATATATTTGGGATTCAGCCTGCCTGTTATTAACATTCGTCTCAGGTGATTTGATCATGAGAATGAATGTGGTCCAATGTACACTCATACCATTCAGGACGCCAACGTGTCAATGCCATCATGTCCTGATTTCCAAGACAACCAGGGAAAAGCAATAAGTAACAAGGAGAAGTACTCAAGTGAAAGTAACATTCATCTTAATCATGACTTGAATAAGAGGGAAAATATCTAACAAGGGGAAAAAAAGTTTAATTACCTAAAGGGTTTAGATGCATTTGAATAATCATGAGTTGATAATGTTATTGCTCATCTGAGAGTACACTTTGTAGTCCTATCACGTCAGCCAGAGAAGATGAAAACTATCACTTTGGGAGGTCAAATTATATGTACTTTTTACACTCTCAAACACTCGGGTTGAATCCCAAATTAATTTACAGTATATTAACTATACGCTCACTACTTAAGGTATCCCACAATGGCAATGTCTTAATGTCTGGGTTTGAACCAATCAATGGCACTACTACTATCTGTATTTGTTTAGTGTTCCAAATGTCTGTATTCAGATTTATACCACAATCCATTGTACTCAAAACTTTTTTTTTTTTTGGGGGGGGGGGCCCTCTGACATGCAATGGAATGGTTTTTCAAATCGGAATTCCCAGTTGGGAACTTGGGTACCAGCCAACCTGAGGTCATAAAGATATGCTAACACAGTAAACAGTAAATAAATCCTTTGCGTCATTAATAACTCCAATTTGTGCTTTTATTTTACTTTATCGCTAGCTTGTGTATAGTGATAAGATGTTCTAACAGCTTGGTGAGATTAGATTTATAACAACATAATGTTGTTGATTTTATGGGCAGAGATAAGACGGATCATCTGCCTTGTTTATCCTGAAATAATTCATGTGCATCTTCTTTACATGTTTATAAAATTCAGAGACTAGCTACGTGAACATGACATTGCTCAAGGCATCTATGATTTTCCAAGCTGAAGCACTGGAAAGTGTTTGTAACACATTTAGGAAAATTGGCAATTGAGTGGAATTTTGAGTGCAAAGGATTATCTTATTAAACTCAAAATGGGTGTGGCCTGAACTGGAAGTAGAAATGGTGGCATCATCATATACAGGTTGGGTGGCACGGTGGTGTAGTGGTTAGCGCTGTCGCCTCACAGCAAGAAGGTCCGGGTTCGAACCCCGTGGCCGGCGAGGGCCTTTCTGTGTGGAGTTTGCATGTTCTCCCCGTGTCCGCGTGGGTTTCCTCCGGGTGCTCCAGTTTCCTCCACAGTCCAAAGACATGCAGGTTAGGTTAACTGGTGACTCTAAATTGACCGTAGGTGTGAGTGTGAATGGTTGTCTGTGTCTATGTGTCAGCCCTGTGATGACCTGGCGACTTGTCCAGGGTGTACCCCGCCTTTCGCCCGTAGTCAGCTGGGATAGGCTCCAGCTTGCCTGCGACCCTGTAGAACAGGATAAAGCGGCTAGAGATAATGAGATGAGATCATATGCAGGTTCTAGCTTTCAGTCCCTTAACCTCAGTTACATCACTGTAGTTCAGACTTGGTCATGTTGCAAAGTTATTACTTTTGCCCACAAATTTAGTCACTGGTGATACTGTATTAACCCCCATGTGACTCTGATCTGACAGTTACTAAGGATAAACTAATGAACACTGCCTAGTCAATTAACATGAAGTCATACATGTCAACCTTTGGTCAATCAAACCTGTATAACCAACCTCCAAAATCCGTATTTCCCTTATAAAATCCGTATAAGATGCAAATTAAAATAATTTACCTAAAATCTGAATGATAATTAACAATGATATATCCAAGTTACTTTTTATTCAATATTAATAACAATAAACCTTCAGAATGAATACAAAGCTCCAATGTTTAACAAAAACACAAAGTGTCACTCTAATGTTCTGAATTGTACTCCATGACAGCTTTTTTTTAGCATTCTGCACAAATACCTCATGAGGCTGCACGTCACAGCAAGTGTCTGTGTTGATCTTGCCGGAGTGCCCATTCAGAATCTTTTCAGTCACTAGTGAAAGTCGCTCAGGTGGAAATACGCGTTTCAAACAAAATGTTACTTCCCGGTTGGCGGGAGTCTCGCAATGCGGTGTGCGCATGATCAAAAGTGGAACGAAGTCTCGCTACCACAAGATAACGCGCGATTTCATAAGACTCTTTACTGGCTGTCTGTGGTGTACAGTACGTTTGTAAATGTTATGCGCTCTTTTATCATCGTGGGAATTGATTATAGCTCTAAATAAATATTGAAGTTTTTTTAAAGAATCCGTATAACTTTATTTGTATGCCCGTATACTATGTTTATTGAATCAAATCCGTATAAAATACAGACATTCCATATAGGTTGACATGTATGTGAAATGGTCTGTTTAAACCCTTGGTGGTTTAGTCCCCAGTGTATTAGCCCCATCTTCAGATGTTTTACACTAGGGGCTAAACCACCGAATACCTAGCTCCATCATTGAATTGAACGAAGTTTCATCATAATTTTACCTTCCGAAACACGAATAATTTATCAGGTTTTAGAGTTAAGGATCAGAAATTATACAGCCTGCAGCCATCTACTGATTGGCAGCCATTTTGCTGTGATCGCTAACATGTTGAATATTCCTCAAGTGGTTTTGCCCAATCATTAACCAGCACAGTAAAAGTTCTGAAAAAAAAACCTTGCTGTAACCAAAAGCAACATTTTTAGCAATGCAAACTAACCAATTAACCAGCACAACAGAATGACAATCACATCTTTAGAAATTCTTAGAATTTAAATTTAGAGTGTCCTTTGAAACTGCCTTGTTGAGCTGCATAAATTTAAAATATACAAACCCTTGATTTGATTCAGCTCACTGGTCAGAGCTTCTTCAACTACTTTAAGTTAGTTTACAGAAGTCACATGAAAAATCCAGTCAAAACCATCAAGTTCAAACTTTCCTTTTAAAAAAGCTCCGTTCTCTTTAAATCTAGAATGAGCAATGACAGACATGTTTGATCAACTTAATTCACAGATGATGAAGAAGAAACCTTTATTTGTCACATGCACATTTCATGCACAGTGAAATTCATCCTCTGCATTTAACCCATCTGATGCAGTGAACACACGCGCACACACACCCAGAGCAGTGGGCAGCCACACCAGAGCGCCCAGGGAGCAGTCAGGGGTCAGGTACCTTGCTCAAGGGCACTTCAGCCCAAGGCCACCCCACGTCAACCTAACTGCATGTCTTTGGATTGTGGGGGAAACCGGAGCACCCAGAGGAAACCTACGCGGACACGGGGAGAACATGCAAACTCCACACAGGAAGACCCTTGCCAGCCGCTGGGTTCGAACCCGGAACCTTCTTGCTGCGAGGCGACCGTGCTAACCACTACACCACCGTGCCGCCGACCCCGTGCATATCCCATAATGACGACATACAGTACGACGCTTTGTCTAAAACCTTATCTTTAGACTTTTTTTTCTTGTAAATATGTTCTAAGGGTGAACAGTATATACTGTACATATACACGGGTGGCTGTAGCAACTGCTTTAAGGGGTAAAGAGTTAAACACTAGGCTAAACCACATGAAGATAGGGCTAAAACACCAGGGGGCTAAACTGCATGAAGATGGGGCTAAACCATATGAAGATGGGGCTTAAACACTGGGGGTGAAACCACATGAAGATGGGGCTCAGACACTGGGGCAAAACCACCAAGAGGCTAAACCACATGAAGATGTGGTTTCAACCCCAGTGTATAAGCCCCATGAAGACCACATGGGGCTAAACCGCATGAAGATGGGACTAAACCACATGAAGATGGGGCTTAAACACTGGGGCAAAACCACCAAGAGGCTAAACCATATGATGATGGGGCTTATACACTGGGGTTGAATCCACCAGGGGGCTAAACCACATGAAGATGAAGCTAATGCACTGCACTGCAAAAAACTGAAAACTGAATTAGAGGAGAAAATTCCTTAATACTAGTGAAATTATCTTGCTGCATAGACAGATAATTTTACTTGACAAGAAATCTTGGAATAAGTTTGGTTACAATCTAGAACTAGTTTTAATATATTCTTCTAATAGGAAGTGCTAGATCATTTCAACTATCTCATCTCATTATCTGTAGCCGCTTTATCCTGTTCTACAGGGTCGCAGGCGAGCTGGAGCCTATCCCAGCTGACTACGGGCGAAAGGCGGGGTACACCCTGGACAAGTCGCCAGGTCATCACAGGGCTGACACATAGACACAGACAACCATTCACACTCACATTCACACCTATGCTCAATTTAGAGTCACCAGTTAACCTAACCTGCATGTCTTTGGACTGTGGGGGAAACCGGAGCACCCGGAGGAAACCCACGCGGACACGGGGAGAACATGCAAACTCCACACAGAAAGGCCCTCACCGGCCACGGGGCTCGAACCCGGATCTTCTTGCTGTGAGGCAACAGCGCTAACCACTACACCACCGTGCTGCCCCCATTTCAACTATATTCAAGGTATTCTAACTTGTTAAGAGATCATTTTTGCAGTATGGGGGCTAAACCACCAAGGGGCAAAACCACCAGATACCTGAATGGTCTTTTATATTTATATCTATCATATCAGACCTCAGGGCGGCATGGTGGTGTAGTGGTTAGCGCTGTCGCCTCACAGCAAGAAGGTCCGGGTTCGAGCCCCGTGGCCGGCGAGGGCCTTTCTGTGCGGAGTTTGCATGTTCTCCCCGTGTCCGCGTGGGTTTCCTCCGGGTGCTCCAGTTTCCCCCACAGTCCAAAGACATGCAGGTTAGGTTAACTGGTGACTCTAAATTGAGCGTAGGTGTGAATGTGAGTGTGAATGGTTGTCTGTGTCTATGTGTCGGCCCTGTGATGACCTGGCGACTTGTCCAGGGTGTACCCCGCCTTTCACCCGTAGTCAGCTGGGATAGGCTCCAGCTTGCCTGCGACCCTGTAGAACAGGATAAAGCGGCTAGAGATAATGAGATGAGATGAGATATCAGACCTCCCGCATTAAAAATGACACTACTAATAGTAGTAAACTTTAAATGACAGTAGTAGTATTTGGGGCTATGAGTTTTGCTCAAGCAGTCAGGTGGAATAAATAAAAATACAATAAATACATGAATGAATGAATTTCATCTTTTTCCATGAGGGTGGAACCCAGGTTGTCTGTTCATTAGCATGACATAATCAGAACAGGCACAGAGCTGAGGTGACTCACCAAGCTGGGGGGGGGACCCAACTCCACTGCGTTTTCCCGTTTCACATGAAAATGTGGCCACGGTTTTAAAGCGATAACGTGTTATTTATCGCTGACACGCAGTGGCACTGCATAAGCATTTGCTCCGTGCCGTCTCAAAAAGCCCACACCAGTCTACATGGAAATAAAATGACATATGTGATAGGAAGGCATGGGTTTAGTATCTTTCACTCCTAAGACACATTTATTCATCCGCCTTCCTGGTATTAGCATGTGCACAAGGCTAATTCCTAATCTTCTGTACACATGGATGCCGGTAGTTCTTATAACATGAATAGAAACTTTGCATATGCGCGAAAAGGCATTCAATGCCGACATTTAATTTAATAATTATTTGGTTTGCATAAACATACCCATTAATTTCACAAGAAAAAAAAACCCCAGCATTAATAAGGATGGTGTTTATTATTTAAGTTACGAGACAGAAAACATCTTAAAATATAAAAAACTACATTCCTGCTGAGTTTATTAACCCTGCTTCCATTTCTTCACCCTGTTTTCTTCGTTTTATCACACTTTTAAAACATAAAATGTCGAGGTTAAAGGATCATTGAGTTTGGAAAATACATAACTGTTCAGCGCTAGAAAAGAAACGCATGCAGGGAAGATCAAAGGCTGAAAAACAGTTTTTTTTGCATCATAATAGAAAAGTCATTAGTGTTCATCAAAAGCTCTGGAAAAAAGGGACTCGCACTTCCATTCCTCTTTTTTTTACATTTATGCAAAACTGATGTGTTTGATTATTTTGTGAAGAGGTTAATGAGTGGCAAATTCCATTATTTCCATTCAAAACCAGGTTCCATTTGTGTAACGTGTAATTTAAAGGATATTAACAAACAAAAATGTCAAAGCTGAAAATACAACAGCAAGTAAAACAAAAACAAAAAATTAAATATGCAAAATTAAAAAAAAAAAACACACAGCAGCAAAACGGATAACGGAAAATAACAAAACTGCAAATCAAAAATACAACAGCGAAACAAAAAACATTTTTAAAAAATACAACACAAAACCAAATTAAAAAAAAAAAAAAAGTGTTGCCAGGCAAAACAAACCTCGCCCAGCAGCACTTATTTTATACCTACAGTGGTGCTTGAAAGTTTGTGAACCCTTTAGAATTTTCTATATTTCTGCATAAATATGACCTAAAACATCATCAGATTTTCACACAAGTCCTAAAAGTAGATAAAGAGAACCCAGTTAAACAAATGAGACAAAAATATTATACTTCCTCATTTATTTATTGAGGAAAATGATCCAATATTACATATCTGTGAATGGCAAAAGTATGTGAACCTCGAGGATTAGCAGTTAATTTGAAGGTGAAATTAGAGTCAGGTGTTTTCAATCAATGGGATGACAATCAGGTGTGAGTAGGCACCCTGTTTTATTTAAAGAACAGGGATCTATCAAAGTCTGATCTTCACAACACATGTTTGTGGAAGTGTATCATGGCACGAACAAAGGAGATTTCTGAGGACCTCAGAAAAAGCGTTGTTGATGCTCATCAGGCTGGAAAATGTTACAAAACCATCTCTAAAGAGTTTGGATTCCAGCAATCCACAGTCAGACAGGTTGCGTACAAATGGAGGAAATTCAAGACCATCGTTACCCTCCCCAGGAGTGGTTGACCAACAATGATCACTCCAAGAGCAAGGCGTGTAATAGTCGGCGAAGTCACAAAGGGCCCCAGAGTAACTTCTAAGCAACTGAAGGCCTCTCTCACATTGGCTAATGTTAATGTTCATGAGTCCACCATCAGGAGAACACTGAACAACAATGGTGTGCATGGCAGGGTTGCAAAGAGAAACCCACTGATCTCCAGAAAGAACATTGCTGCTCATCTGCAGTTTGCTAAAGATCATGTGGACAAGCCAGAAGGCCATTGGAAATATGTTTTGTGGATGGATGAGACCAAAATAGAACTTTTTGATTTAAATGAGAAGCGTTATGTTTGGAGAAAGGAAAGCACTGCATTCCAGCATAAGAACCTTATCCCATCTGTGAAACATGGTGGAGGTAGTATCATGGTTTGGGCCTGTTTTGCTGCATTTGGACCAGGACAGCTTGCCATCATTGATGGAACAATGAATTCTGAATTATACCAGCGAATTCTAAAGGAAAATGTCAGGAAATCCATCCATGAACTGAATCTCAAGAGAAGGTGGGTCACACAGCAAGACAACGACCCTAAGCACACAATTCGTTCTACCAAAGAATGGTTAAAGAAGAATAAAGTTAATGTTTTGGAATGGCCAAGTCAAAGTCTTGACCTTAATCCAATCAAAATGTTGTGGAAGGACCTGAAGCAAGCAGTTCATGTGAGGAAACCCACCAACATCCCAGAGTTGAAGCTGTTCTGTATGGAGGAATGGGCTAAAATTCCTCCAAGCCGGTGTGCAGGACTGATCAACAGTTACCGCAAACGTTTAGTTGCAGTTATTGCTGCACAAGGGGGTCACACCAGATACTGAAAGCAAAGGTTCACATACTTTTGCCATCACAGATATGTAATATTGGATCATTTTCCTCAATAAATAAATGACCAAGTATAATATTTTTTGTCTCATTTGTTTAACTGGGTTCTCTTTATCTACTTTTAGGACTTGTGTGAAAATCTGATGATGTTTTAGGTCATATTTAGGCAGAAATATAGAAAATTCTGAAGGGTTCACAAACTTTCAAGCACCACTGTATATGTTGATAATGGTAATATTTCTCAGTCATCAGCTGTCAGGTTATAGTCCCATGAAAATCCATGACCTTGGATTTGACATTTCAAACTCATTCAAGGTCAAAGGTCATGGCGTCAATTGAAAGCCCATATGGGACTTCTTATATGTTGATAATGGTAAACATCTGGCTATCATGAACCATTTTAAAAAAGTTATAGTCCTTTGAAAACCCATGACCTTCAGTTTGACCTTTCAAGGTCACAGATCATAATGCCAAATGAAAGCCCATAAGGCACTTCCTATAAGTTAATGATGGTAAATATCTGTCTACCATCAACTGTTTAAGTTACAGCCCTCTGAAAATCTGTGACCTTGAGTTTGACCTTTTAGAATCACTCAAGGTCAAAGATCATGGTGCCAAATTAAAGGCCATATGGGAGTTCCTATATGTTCATAATGGTAAACATTTGTCCATCAGCAACTGTTTGAGTTATAATGGAAAATATGTTATTTTGACCAAAAGGTTGACCTTTCCAGTGACCTTGACCATCACCTTGAGCCAATTAATCCCAAAAATTTATCAGGTGATCTACGGACCATTGCCCACCTACTCTGAAAATTTGAAGTGAATCGGTGCAACCGTCTAGACGCTAGATTGTTTACAGGCAGACACACACAAACAAACAAACAAACAAACTGATTACAATACCTCGCCCTGCTTACTCCGTCGCAGGCGAGGTAAAAATGTAGCAATACATTTGGAAAACAGAAAAGTTAAAACAACAACAACAACAACAACAACAACAAAGCAATTGAAAGACCATGGCCCTGTACTAAGAACAGAGGTCAACCTACCCAGAAGTAACCCAGGGTTCCCCCGCTAAACCGGGGTTGACAAAACCTGGTTATCTTGTTTGGGGTTAAACGGTACTATGACGCCAGTTATGAAGTTGATTTGTTGAACCTGGTTTAACCTAATCAGGGTTAATGCGCGTTCACGTTAAAGGGGAGGTTATCAGCGCAAATCCCCACTGTTCACAATGGCACGGTCGCCGTACTTCACGGAGGAAGAATGCGCTGTCATAATGCAAAGCTACGAGGAGTTCAAAACAACATTAAGAGCAAAATCTAACACAGCGGCTGCCAATAAGGAGCGGCAAGCATGTTGGCAACGAATTGCCGATCGGGTAAATGCATAAGTACATTCTCCCTTCTACATGTTCCAGAACAGAAGTATAGGATGAGAGAAAGCTTCATGATCAATCACAAGTCACAGAAAATGGTCCTTCGACGTGGCCCCAGTCATATATGGCTTGTTTAATGTCCGAAAAATCCTGAATAAAATTTGGTATGGTAAATTCATGGAGTAGCCTACGCAAGCTGATATGTGAGTCACATGAATTAGGATGACTGACTGTTCAGTCCCTTTGACTAAGTTGGTGTCGGTCCTGTGAACATTTCAGAGGCAACAGCAGTGCCAAACGCACCTGGCAACAGGTGAAAATGAAATATAAAAACATCATTCATAATGGTGTGTGTGCGCGCGTGCAAGCAAGCATTCATTTGCCTTTTATTTATTCAAGTTTTATCTGTTTGCCTAATAGTTCAAATTGTTTTGTATATAGTTTATAATGTAGTTGTGTGATATTAATGATAATATTGTGGGAAAACTACTTTGCACGGACGTTCATTTAATTTATTCTATCGTCATTTTGTTTGTTCTATTTTTGTGTATTTTATTTATTTATCTGTTTGTCTAGTTGTATCTATTTTCTCATCTCATTATCTCTAGCCGCTCCATCCTGCTCCACAGGGTCGCAGGCGAGCTGGAGCCCATCCCAGCTGACCACGGGCGAAAGGCGGGGTACACCCTGGACAAGTCTATTTTTCTAATAATAATATATTTTTTGCATTAATAGTTTGTTTTTTCCTATTAAAATAATCTTGTGTTCTTGTTATAACTTTATCTATTTATCTGACTGTTTAGTTGTATCTATTTTTGTTACAATTTCAATATTTTTTAATATAGAAAGTTTGTTTTTTTTCTGTTAAAATGTTCTTGTGTGATAACTGGTTCTTGTGTTATATTTATTGTAGTTGTATCTATTTTGTATCTCAGACTTAAATATTTTTGTAAAACAAGTGTTTTTCTATAAAATATTCTTGCGTTCTTGATAACTATGTTCTTGAGTGGTTTTTTTTTTTTTTTACAGAAAAGCCGTTCTGCATGGACATTCATTGAAGCCCTCATTGTTTTTTAATGGTTATTTATGAGCGTTTAGGGGTTACAATAATGTAAGTCTAGGTTGCTTTATATAAAAGGTATGTCCAGAAATATTGTCACTGTCTAAGCAGAGGGATCTGGCTTCTTTAGACGCTGTCTTCTTAAAACTGAATAAATATTTAAAAAGAGCCAAATGAGCCAGGCTTTTGAACGGCTCTTTTCAAAGAACGGATCACAAAGATGCGGATCCCATCAAAGAGCCATAAATCCCATCTCTAATCTGCGCTCCGATATCGCATGGGTCATCCAGGTACGCTGGCATTGTCTCTAGAGGAAATGTCGGTGGAGAGGTGGTGTTTAAAAAGGGTGTGGTTAATCGGAAACCTTGGGTTAACCAAGAACATAACCTGAGACGAGCAGGTTTGAGATGCAGCGTAAATTGCCATGGCAGCATACCTCGGTTTGAACATAGCCAACTTTCGTAGTATGGGTTAATCGGGAAGTTACGCTGCACGTGATCAAGTTACTCTCGAAGTTACCCTGGTAAGCCAGAAAACCCGCTTCGTAGTACAGGGCCCATAGCTGCAAATTTAGAAAACAACAACAGAAATTCAAAAAAATACATCAAATAAAAACAAGCCAAATCAGAAAAGCAGTGGCAAAATGACACAATGACACGTCATGTCACATTCCATCAGCATCTGATTTGTCGTCCCACTATGCTGCCACAAACCACAATTCCCAATCTGCTTTGTTGCTGACAGCCACAGCCACCATGGAATACAACTCCCAACACAAAAACTCCATCAGGTTCACATTCACCATCACGGGTCTTGAATCTTATCCAGAAATCCACCCGATTTCGCTTGTCCACTATCAAGTGTGACTCCAATTTCACTGGAATGAAACCCTACAGCTCCACCAGCTCTTTATGGATACGATTCAAGACCCTTTATCTTACTGACCACACACTCAATCCTGGTGCTCAATCAATTTCATACCCAATACACTCACCGGCCGCTTTATTCGGAACACCCCTACAGCCACCTGCTGTTTAATGCAGTTCTTTAATCAGCCGATCCCTTCACAGCAGCTCGATGCATCAAATCATACAGATACAAAATCAAGAGCTTCAGTTCATGTTCACGTCATTCAAACATCAGAACGGGAAAAATTGTGATCTCAAAGTGTGACTTTCTTTCACTGTGGTATGGGTGTTGGTTTGAGTCAGATGGATTGGTTTGAGTATTTCAGAAACTGCTGATCTCCTGGGGTTTTCACACACAGCAGTCTCTAGAGTTTACACAGAATGGTGCGAAAAACAAAAACACATCGAGTGAGTGGGTGACAGTTCTGTGCTTGGAAACAAATGCTTTTTTGATAAAAGAGGTCAGAGAAAAATGGCTAGATTTGAGGTGGTTCGAGCTGCCAGGAAGGATATTGCTAGGGCGTAATTTTGGGTAGGGACGCTAGGGACGTGTCCCTACCAATATTCAGCCGCTACTGTGTAATCACGATCAATAAAACCGATGTCCTAACCTGAGCAATGATTATATGGCACACAAAGGGTTAAATGTATGACACTGCTAATAATCCCCCCTCTAACGTAGATATCATTCTCTGATTAGCTACCTGTTTCTCGCTAACTTACATGGTTGGCTATCCCAGCTGTCACTCCATCTGCTGTAAAAGCAGCACACTTCCCACAGCAGCCGTGACTACCCGCCCATCAACATCTCACACGTATCTCACACGTACACACCTGACCTACCCCACGCACCCCCCACTCTCCGTCAGCCTACAAATTGAGCTGGACTTCGATGTCCATGCATGCTTGCCCTACGACTCGCATGCTGACTTGAGTATCATGGATGACGGCCCCCCTCCCAAGAAACGAGACATTCGTTCATTCTTCTTCAAAGTCAAGAATGTAAGTGCAGGGTTTCCATCGAGCTTTAAAAACTCAACAAACTCCTTTTGATGTATGGAAACCCTTCATAAAAGTATTGCTGCGGCTCCTTAGGCAGGTTTAGCAACGTGACAGGACGCATCAGAGCTAGGCTACTGCATAGCTGCAGAGAAAAGGAATGCTGGAGCAATGTAACTTGGTGTTAGATAATATCCTCGATGAATGAATGTTAAATTTATAGACCTAAGGGTTTTACAGAATGTAAGTAGTCAGATGTAGGCTACTGCATGGCCATGCAGATGTGCGACTTGCATTTCAGAATCAACAGCGTGACAGCTGCTGAGTCTGCTGCGTTCACCGTTTTACAGAGACCTCTTTCTACTACTACTAGGCTAGGCTAGATACAACAAATCCATGGTCCTTTACTGCCACCTACAGACAAATATTGGAAACTGCAGCATGTTTGGTTCTTTCAAATAGGAGCAACTAGTGTAAACTAATTTGCTTGTGTTTGCGTTTGAGTATCAGTAACCAACACATTTACATTTCATTTATGTGTACGTACATGTTACATGTTGTAACTCCCTAACCATTAGGCCACGGCTGCCCTCGTTAACCTATAAGATCTGCATGACATGAAATTATGAATGCTAATGAAAAAAAAAAACACCTTTCGGAAGCTCTGCCTTGGATCACTTTTGTGTCCCCACCAATGCCAAAATCAAAGTTACTCCCTTGGGATACTGTAACTCAGGCCCACTTTACACGGGGACGGTCTGAAACAAAAACGCAAAAGTCCGTTTTCGTTCTCACTTTTTTCCGCGTCTACATGACCGTTTTCAAGGAGGAAATCTGCGTCTATATGGTGACGCATAAATGTGTGGAATTCAATTGGATGTGCATGCCAGGCGGCTAGGCGGTGCTGTGAAAGACCTCCGCTATGTCTGCACGCATGCGCAACGTCTTCCGTCTTGTCTGATCTGCACATCTGCGCCGCGAAAACTTTGACTACTCTGGCTATGGTAAGTAAGAAAGTAAGTAAAAAAGTAAGAGCATACTGTACCCGCCTCTGTTCATTAACGGTAGATATATGTGCAGATTCGGTATAGATGTTCGAAGGACTCCTGGACATTTATTAAAGCTGCCAGAGCAGCTTGAAGGTCCGTTGGATCGATGTAATCAGACATGCTCTTACTTTTTTACTTACTTTCTTACTTCCCGGGCTGGCATGTACAGTATATGACATATGTATGACGTAAACGCGTACCCGACGTGAGCAGATCCGAGCAGAGTTTCGCGTATTGGGTAGTTTAGACGGATATGCAACGGGGGCTGTTTTTAACTTATCCACTCTGGAAGGCGTTTTCAATTTTTTCCGTTTTTCAGCCTCGGAAACGCCGTCCCCGTGTAGACGAAAGGCACTTCCGATAAAATATTTAGTCGTTTTTACCCGACAGTGTCCTCGTGTAAACAGGCCCTTAAAAAGTAACTGTTTGTCTGTTCCTAATGTAACTTGAAAAGTAGTGAACAGATTTTGATGAAATTTGGAGGAAAGGTGAGCCATGGGCCAAGAAACAATTGCTTAGATTTTGATGCAAATCCTGATTTGTGGCTTGGCAGAGGTATGCACTCTACTGAGTCCCTTTCTAGTTTATATTCTTCTCCTGACATGCCAAGACTGTACATAATGGCTCTTGAGCTTCATTTTATTTCTTGATTAATAGACCTTAATCTGGGTGGGGAGAGGGTCACAACAGTAAAAAAAAAATGTATCACCAAACTTAAAAAAAAAAATGAATAAAGATGACCGCCACTCATGGATAAATGGTTATTCAATGGCTCTTGGGATAGTTATTGGTTCTTAGCAACTTGCGTTTCTTCAGGAAATCCTGTGAGGTTCTTTCGACTTAAGGATAAATGCTTAAAGGAACAGTCCACCGTACTTCCATAATGAAATATGCTCTTATCTGAATTGAGACGAGCTGCTCCGTACCTCTCCGAGCTTTGCGCGACCTCCCAGTCAGTCAGACGCAGTCAGACGCGCTGTCACTCCTGTTAGCAATGTAGCTAGGCTCAGTATGTCCAATGGTATTTTTTGGGGCTGTAGTTAGATGCGACCAAACTCTTCCGCGTTTTTCCTGTTTACATAGGTTTATATGACCAGTGATATGAAACAAGTTCAGTTACACAAATTGAAACGTAGCGATTATCTATGCTATGGAAAGTCCGCACTATAATGACAGGCGTACTAACACCTTCTGCGCGCTTCGACAGCGCATTGATACCTTCACCTCTCGGAGCTCCGTATCAATGCGCTGCCGAAGCGCGCAGAAGGTGTTAGTACGCCTGTCATTATAGTGCGGACTTTCCATAGCATAGAAAATCGCTACATTTCAATTTGTGTAACTGAACTTGTTTCATATCACTGGTCATATAAACCTATGTAAACAGGAAAAACGCGGAAGAGTTTGGTTGCATCTAACTACAGCCCCAAAAAATACCATTGGCCATACTGAGCCTAGCTACATTGCTAACAGGAGTGACAGCGCGTCTGACTGACTGGGAGGTCGCGCAAAGCTCGGAGAGGTACGGAGCAGCTCGTCTCAATTCAGATAAGAGCATATTTCATTATGGAAATACGGTGGACTGTTCCTTTAAGGGTCCTCAATTTAACCAAAACTTCAATTTGTAAGATTTTCAATATTACTCAATAAAATTACGTTAGTAATCATTCCAAATTATGAATATACTGTAAATAGTTGATGAGAAACAAGGAAGTAGTGTACAATATATAAAGTGCATTACAAGTCCATTTGAGATCAAGGACATTCAAAGAACCTCTAAAACCATGTCAGTCTTCTTCCTGTGGAGTCAGTGAGGGTGACCTGGGCTTTCACTGACTGTGTGCAGGATATGAAGGAGTCAAAACTCTTCAAACGTGGGCTGGAGAGATAACAGCACACTTATTAAAGAACCCACTACTGTGAGGTTTCATTTTAACAACCTCTCTTATTCTCTAAGGGACACCTCAACTCTGAGTGAAGGAACGAGAAGAAGTTGACAGTTCAGAGTTGAGCAGAAGTTGGACCTGCTTCTCATTAGCACCTCAGCATTGCGCTATTCGTTGTCGATAGTCCATGGTGACTGCTTTGTCTCCTGAAAGTCTCATCAAATTTGCAGACATCAAGGCAAAACTCACCTGAATTAAACTAATCAGAAGGGCTATTTTGCAGATTGAATTCACTCGGAAATTTCCAGAAGGCTAAGGAAAAGATCTTCTGAGACAATGAGATCCAGTGGCGGCTGGTAGTCTTTCAAACAGGGGAGGCTGGTCGGTTATGATATTTCCAGGTTTTAAAAGAAAAAACATCAGTTTTGCCCATACTCTTGCCTCTGATCTGGCTGATTGTTGGCAGCGTCACAAACTGTGAAATAACAGGTTCTTTTGGCCCCTTAGCCTACTGTCCAATATACATGATGGTGGTGTTGGGGGGAGGGGTATATTTTAACATTTTATATTTTAAAATTGTGGCATGTTGTTTAAAAATTGATCATTATTGAAAGCAGCTCTTTGTCAGGAACCTCAGCAGTAACAGCAGAGTGTTCTGGAATAGGCACAAGCATTGAGCTAGGTGCCACACATTTCATTCAATGACACTTTCCCTATATTTTACTTATTTTGACTGAGAAATGTTTTATTGACAATTTTGATAACCCTTCACTTTTAATCCAGGTCTGTAGTGTGAAATGTTCTCGGCTGTGTTTTTGTTTAAAAATGTTTTCCAAATTGTAGCTGTGTTTAATTCATATCCAGAAAAAAAACATATATTCCAATATAATATACTCAGCATAAACATTTTAAATAGATTCTATATTTTTGGTCCATCCATGACATATTACTAAAGTAGCCTATTTACTGTTGTTGATGTGAGTCACTTGCTGTTAGCCAATTCACTTTCTCGTACCAGGAGAGCTGAAAGGAACGAGTATTATTCCCTACCTTTTTCACCAAGTCAATTAGAGGCGTTGGTCTACCCTGCTCTTTAATTTTAATTTTTTCCTCGAAAGGAAGACTGGCAAATGGCTTCGCCAAAATTAAATCAGCAATGCTTGGCATCCGTGCGCAGCTTTCTTGCTAGCTGACTAGCCCCCTCAAGTTCAAGTTCAGTCACTCAAATAAACGAAATTTCTGGAACTAAGATAGCAAACTTGACAACACTATATTTACACTTTATTTACAATGAAAATATATACAAACTAAAAAAGCTGGTAGAAACCGTATGTCGAAATGTAAGCTGATCTCTTACAATACACCACAGCACTTGCGAATCCACATGGGACTGAACTGAGATTCACCGCTACCTGTCTATAGTTGAAACGAGCTGTCAATCAAAGAAAATATCCGGCCGCTTTCACCAATCACCAGTCTCCTCGCGGAAACTGCCATGTCCCTCCCATGTAAGGCTCGGAGTCCGTGGGCGGGCGTTTTCGCAGTATTTGTCCAATGACCGTCTTGCATTTTGAGATTGAAAAGCACATAGCTCCCAAATGCCATTGAAGTCCACTGAGGCTGGGCTGCATCGCGCTGTCACGAGGGGGAAAAACTCACGCACACATTGGTAGAAGAGAGCAACTGGACTTGCTTGAAAAGTCTTGAAGACGTTTTGCCTCTCGTCCGAAAGGCATCCTCAGTTCTGTCTGTCTAATAGGGAGTATCAAGTATTTATCCTCTCATGGATCATCATAGAATCCGAATCAGAATGCTGATGGCTGCATTGTGGGCGGCTGATAAGATGTCATAGACACCCACCTCTGTTCAGTGATGGTCGTTTGAGGTTGACAAAAATGAACGATCCTCTCTGGCTAAGATGTCTGCCAGTTTTCTGGAAGTCCTCTCATACTCCCAGACCAGTGAAGGGAACTCATCCCAAAGTGCGTAGAAACATATCTGTGAAGATACTCAGTCATCCAGGTACATAGTAATCTGTTTCGGCGAAACGTCTTCAAGACTTTTCAAGCAAGTCCAGTTGCTCTCTTCTACCAACCACAGATTACTATGTACCTGGATGACTGAGTATCTTCACAGTCACGCACACATTAAAGTTATAAGGGAATGATTTCGCACTGTAGTGGGTTGAGCACATATATTTCTATGATTCTGGATCTGAAATAGCAATGTTATAAGGTCGGCTATAACATAAGCCTAGCGCAATTCATCCTACACAATGTTCGTCATTTTTAGAGGAGGCTGAGCCTCCCTCGTTGTCTTAGAGCAATCGCCCGTGATGAGATCGGAACATGGCGGCCATCTTAGTAGCAACAGCCATGTAGTAATGATGTATGAATTTATTATCTGGGAAATGTATGACTCAAGCTTCACTTGATTTCCCAAAGTAGGATTCTTACGTTGTTATTTTAGGCTGAGAAGAGTTTCCAGTTGCTCACTCATTGGTTAGGACTTCATTGCCGGGACAGACGGCCATGGCAGTGTACATTTATGTAGGAAGTGACAGATGAATTAACCAATCAGATTTTGATTTATGGTGGGAGGGAACAAAAAAAAGTATCATCCTAGGCCTTTTTGAAGGCCAAGACTAGCTTAACCACAAGTCAGCACCGTCAGCGCAGTCACCTTCCAGCCGGTGTAGTGTTCATCAGTAGTGTTCGCGAATGCTAATAAAAGCAGTCAAGCCAATGCTATTGAGAGCAAGTAGCACAGGCTAACAACCAAGAAACTATTTCTGTCTCCAGAGAAATACTCTTCTTCTATGCTGCACGCTCCCTACAATATTTTTCACTCAGACTTAAGTATTCATTTCCGTGTGTAACTTACTGAGTTACTTTTAAAATCAACATCACCAGCTACACACAACGGAGCGACCTGCCAGCCTGCTGCTAATCCCTTGCAAAATCCTTTGCCTTGTTGCTTTTTTGGTGGCTGGCTACGTTTTGGCTGAGCTCAAATCCCAGCTCCAATAGTAACGCTTTGCCACTGGAAAACAATCAGCGTTGATCAATGATCTGATTGTCTTATAACAAAACATCCTGAAGTATTTCATTCTTCTTCAACCACAGCAATTTGACAGGGTTTTTATTCATTAAAAAGGACACCTTGTCATGATTTATTTTTAAAATCAATTTACAAAATCCAGGATACCATGTTGCCTCAAAGTATAACTTAATTTACAGCTTTACATCTGAGTATTTTAAAGCACTGACGCTGGAGACTCCTTCCATAAATGCTAAATAAACATCTCCTTACATAAAACATCATGTCTGTTAGGACTGGGACTGTTTTGGCCTCTAGAGGCCACTGTTATTTCCTTTTCTGGTCATGTTTGTTTTGGGCCTCTAGAGGTCACCACTGTGTTCTGTGTTTTGTTTTTGTCTTATTGCCTGTTTCCTGCCCCGCCCTGTCCTTAATTAGTTTGTGTATAAATACCCCTCTGTTTGTTCCCTTGTCACGGAGTCTTTTTCCTATGTTATGCTGTTAGTGCTAGTTCCCTCTGTCCCATGTACCTTGCCTGTGTCTTTGTATTCTTGGTTTTTGCTTCTTTCTTTTTGGACTTTGTGGATTTTGTTTTTGACCTTTTTGATCTTCTGAGCGTTTGAGTTTTTGCCTTTTTTTCTTTTTTGGACTTTGTACCTTTTGGATATTTTTATTTTTGGTCTATCTTCTGAGCTTTGGATTATTCTTTTTGTTTTTTTCCCTTAGATTGTACATGGTGTAAATAAACTGTTTTTGATACCTTTCTACTTCCGCCTCACGCCTCTGCACTTGAGTCATTCCCCTGGTGGCCTAGTGGGGGTTTGCTGGATTATCACACCAGCGAACCCCTAACAATGTCAACAATTAAACATTTTTATTTGTTAATTAACCACATTTGTATTGATATAAACCTGCACATTTGGTTTTCAGCCACGACTAGTGTTCTAGAGCTGCTATTATGTAAGGAATAATTAACAGTTATTCCATGAAATCAAGTCGTACCGTATGTGAGCTGACAGCCGACTAAGCACGTAGCACTGAGTTGGCTATAAGCCATGTATGACTAGATTGAGTGGAATAACTTTTGGTCTATCCACATTCACTGGATTTTGAGAAACAGAACATTTAAATTTTTTTTTGCAAATTTGAGAAATAAAAAAAAAAAAAACTTTATACAAAATGTCTGACAAAATCATCTCTGCTTAGAATGTAAGCAAATGAGTGAAATTACAGTAGCGCTTTGTGAAAAATGTGATAATTCTTGAAAAAAAGATACGTTCTTACCATCACATACTTTTATTCCATATTTTGTTGCTTTTTTGTATTTTTTGCAGTTTTGTTGTCAAGTAGAGATTTTATTTTGTCCTCGCTTGGTTCAGCAACGCGCGCCGCCATTTTGTTTTTCTCTAGTCATGGTATATGAGCTGATAGCCTAGTAGTAGAGTAGCCAATCAGAGCGCATGATTGCTCATATCCAGTGAATGTGGAGTGAAGGAATGGTGATATGAAAATAATGCACGGGGGAGATATGGGACAACGTGAATCAGTGCGCTGTTCCCAACCCAAAGTGCATTATTTTTGTATAACCACATGGACTAGAGTGTATTATTCTGCTTATACAATTGCAATTTAACAACAATTGTAAGATTTAATGTTACGAGAGACAAGTTAGATCCTGTTCTCACTTACATTATAGTCACAATAAATAGTCCTTTCTTTATGAGCATCTCTCCTCTCTCTCGCTCTCTCAAAAAATATGGGGTGCCAAGTGTCACCGGGCCCATTCCGTGGACAAAATGCATTTCGTCCATCACAGAATGCATTTTGTGATGGACGAAAGGCATTTCGTGATGGACGAAAGGCATTCTGTGATTGACAAAAGGCATTTTGTGATGGACGAAATTCATTCTGTGATGGACGAAATTCATTTCGTGATCTACCATACTGCATTCTGTGGACGAAATGCATTTCGTGATGGACGAAATTCATTTCGTCCACGAAATGGGCCCGGTGACACTTGGCACCCCATAAAAAAATGCAGCTTATCATTTTCCCGAGAAACCTGCAAACAAACTACTCCGCCCTGAAGACTTGCACGTTTTGCTACAAACCACCGACACTCAAGAATCCTTTCGTAAATGTTAAATTAAATGTCTCCTAACAAAAATAAATAAATAAATAAAATAATCTCATCATCTCATCTCATCATCTCTAGCCGCTTTATCCTGTGCAAGGTTGCAGGCAAGCTGGAGCCTATCCTAGCTGACTATGGGCGAAAGGCGGGGTACACCCTGGACAAGTCACCAGGTCATCACAGGGCTGACACATAGACACAGACAACCATTCACAGTCACACCTACGGTCAATTTAGAGTCACCAGTTAACCTAACCTGCATGTCTTTGGACTGTGGGGGAAACCGGAGCACCCGGAGGAAACCCATGCGGACACGGGGAGAACATGCAAACTCCGCACAGAAAGGCCCTTGCCGGCCACGGGGCTCGAACCCAGACCTTCTTGCTGTGAGGCGACAGTGCTAACCACTACACCACCATACCACCCCCTAAATAAAATAATAATAATAATAATAGAATGTAGAATGACACCAGATTGACTATTACAGGTTTGACGTTGTTAAACACTGCATTTATTATTAGTCTGAGTTTTTGAGATTATGTTCAGTCTGCTGGACACGTCCCTGTGTACAACATACAGTGGTGCTTGAAAGTTTGTGAACCCTTTAGAATTTTCTATATTTCTACAGAAATATGACCTAAAACATCACCAGATTTTCACACAAGTCCTAAAAGTAGATAAAGAGAACCTAGTTAAACAAATGAGACAAAAATATTATACTTGGTCATTTATTTATTGAGGAAAATGATCCAATATTACATATCTGTGAGTGGCAAAAGTATGTGAACCTTTGCTTTCAGTATCTGGTGTGACCCCCTTGTGCAGCAATAACTGCAACTAAATGTTTCCGGTAACTGTTGATCAGTCCTGCACACCGGCTTGGAGGAATTTTAGCCCATTCCTCCATACAGAACAGCTTCAACTCTGGGATGTTGGTGGGTTTCCTCACATGAACTGCTCGCTTCAGGTCCTTCCATAACATTTCGATTGGATTAAGGTCAGGACTTTGACTTGGCCATTCCAAAACATTAACTTTATCCTTCTTTAACCATTCTTTGGTAGAACAACTTGTGTGCTTAGGGTCGTTGTCTTGCTGCATGACCCACCTTCTCTTGAGATTCAGTTCATGGACAGATGTCCTGACATTTTCCTTTAGACTTCACTGGTATAATTCAGAATTAATTGTTCCATCAATGATGGCAAGCCGTCCTGGCCCAGATGCAGCAAAACAGGCCCAAACCATGATACTACCACCACCATGTTTCACAGATGGGATAAGGTTCTTATGCTGGAATGCAGTGTTTTCCTTTCTCCAAACATAATGTTTCTCATTTAAACCAAAAAGTTCTATTTTGGTCTCATCTGTCCACAAAACGTTTTTCCAATAGCCTTCTGGCTTGTCCACGTGATCTTTAGCAAACTGCAGATGATCAGCAATGTTCTTTTTGGAGAGCAGTGGCTTTCTCCTTGCAACCCTGCTATGCACACCATTGTTGTTCAGTGTTCTCCTGATGGTGGACTCATGAACATTAACATTAGCCAATGTGAGACAGGCCTTCAGTTGCTTAGAAGTTACCCTGGGGTCCTTTGTGACCTCGCTGACTATTACACGCCTTGCTCTTGGAGTGATCTTTGTTGGTCGACCACTCCTGGGGAGGGTAACAATGGTCTTGAATTTCCTCCATTTGTACACAATCTGTCTGACTGTGGATTGGTGGAGTCCAAACTCTTTAGAGATGGTTTTGTAACCTTTTCCAGCCTGATGAGCATCAACAATGCTTTTTCTGAGGTCCTCAGAAATCTCCTTTGTTCGTGCCATGATACACTTCCACAAACATGTGTTGTGAAGATCAGTTTTTGATAGATCCCTGTTCTTTAAATAAAACAGGGTGCCCACTCACACCTGATTGTCATCCCATTGATTGAAAACACCTGACTCTAATTTCACCTTCAAATTAACTGCTAATCCTAGAGGTTCACATACTTTTGCCACCCACAGATATGTAATATTGGATCATTTTCCTCAATAAATAAATGACCAAGTATAATATTTTTGTCTCATTTGTTTAACTGGGTTCTCTTTATCTACTTTTAGGACTTGTGTGAAAATCTGATGATGTTTTAGGTCATATTTATGCAGAAATATAGAACATTCTAAAGGGTTCACAAACTTTCAAGCACCACTGTATGTGCTGTTAGTATAGAAACAACAATGGAACTACCGGTGCTGTTCTGGAAAAATCCTGCACACCTCTTGACCAGTCATAAATAAAGGAACAGTATTACACAGCGTACCGTACAGTATACACAGGATATCTGAAAGGTCAGGAACCAATGGGAATATCTGCAAAAAACATGACCGAGGCTGAGACTGAACATGTGCAGCAGATGTTGTTAATAAATATAAAATTAAGTCAGTGAAGTTTTACTCTCATTAGTCGCTGACTTTTTGGACACTCGGTTTAACATGAATACAAAAAGTGAAAAATTGTGATGCATTATTAAAAGCAATCCCACACAACTAATGAACCGGAATAGGAACAAAAGTATTGTAAAAGTACAGTAATGTACTGTATCTATCCAGATCTGCATATCCAAGCTAACCTGCTGCCTTACAAGGAAGAACAAAAAAAGATGATCATGCAGTATCAAAAAAAAGTTTGTACACCCCATACTGTACTCATTCATAGGTTGTGTGTTTTGACTATTTTCTACATTTTTGAACAATACTGAAGACATCAAAACTATAAAATAACATCTGGAACATATATGAAATTATTCTGTCCACATTCACTGGATATGAGCAATCACAGGCTCTGATTGGCTACTCTACTACTAGGCTATCAGCTCATATACAGTGAATACAGAAAGTGAGTAGAGAAAAACAAAATGGCAGATCGTGTTGGTGAACCAACCAAGGACGAAATAAAAACTCTACTTGAAAACAAAACCCTCCAAAAATAAAAAAAAGCAACAAAATATGGAATGAAAGTAATTGATGGTAAGAACATATATTTTTCTTGAAGAATTATGATTACTGCATTTTTCACAAATTGCTCCTGTCATTTTGCCGGTTTGTTTACATTCTAGGCGGAAATGATTTTGTCAGACATTTTGTATAAAAGTTTTTATTTATCAAATTTGCAAAAAACAAATAAAAATGCTCAGTTTCTCAAAATCCAGTGAATGTGGATAGAATAAAACAGTTATTCCACTCAATCTTGTCATACGTACATGGATTATAGCTGATTCGGTTATAGCGATGCGCCTCATCGGCTATCAGCTCATGTACGACTCGATTTCATGGAATAACTTAATTACGTGGTCAAAAAAAAAAAGTTAAACCCCAAAATATTTCATTTTTTAGATTCTTCAAAGTGTCTAGCCTTTCCCTTGATGTTTTTAACACTATTGGCATTGGCTTAACCAGCTTCATGAGGTCATCACCTGGAACGCTTTTCAATTAACAGGTGTGCTTTGTCAGAAGTTAATTAGTGGATGAGTTTCTTGCTTCTTAGGCCGAATCCCATTTCACCCCTTGGACCAACCCCTTAGCCCTTCCCCTCCATTTTGCGCGTTCACGTGAAGGGGTAGGGGCATCCCAATCCCAGTTAACGCGGAGGGGTAGGGGAAGGCGTAGGGCTTCTGTACCCCTCCAAACGGAGATTTTCCTGGAGCAGACTCCGAACGAAGGGGTTTGAGTGATTTCCCACAATGCCATGCGGATTTCAGCGAGATTTCATGCGGATTTCAGAAAGATGGCGGTTCCCGCGGCGAAAGATTGTCATAAATGTATTTTCTCCATTATTTACGTGTTTTAAGTTGTTATCCAGAGGAAACACGCCGCTTGATTCGCTTTCGAGCTGAGAATGAGCAGCGATTTCTGAAATCCAAGCTGCTGCTAAAAAGCTTTGGGAGTGAGTATTGTTTTCGGTTGCTTTACTGCGTACATTTTGTTCTGTTATTCTCGCTTTTATTGTTTACATGAGTGTTCTGACACCTCATTCTGTCGGATGTGGTGCACGAAGCGCCAAAGATATCCCATTCAGTGGTGTTAGTTAACAAATCACACCCCGCCAGCAGAGATTTCTGCCTCTGACTGTAGCGGCTGGTCGCAGCCAATGACGCGTCGCGTTTTGCTAACGTAAACGCTGACGGAGGTACGCGATGACGTATGCGATCGTTGAAGGGCTATCCCAATACGTAAGGGTTGAATTTCAAGCCCTATCCCTTGTAGCTCAGTTTCAAGGGGAAGGGCCAAGGGGAAGGGGGAGGGGAAGGCGGAGGGGTAGGGGTAGAAATTAGAATTGGGATTGGGCCTTAATGAGTTTGAGATCAAACAGTAAATATAAAACATTAAATTCAACACCACAACTGTAGTAATCCATATTCTGTCAAGAACCGTTCAAGTAAGTAAAGAGAAACGACATCCATCACTACTTTAAGACACGATGTGACAATTAATAAAAATAAAGAAAAAAACAAACAACATTGAATTACTGTTGAAGGTGTGTCCAAAGCTTTCACTGGTATTGTACATTATTTCCATTCAAAAGTTCAGTCGACCTGTACAGCATGATGTATGAGGTTGTTGTTTTTTGTCACATCTTGATAAGGTCAGAATGAGCAAAAGCAGAGAAAGAAAGAAAGAAAGAAGTCTAACAGCAGATTATGGATACACATGCTGCAGTGTGAACTCTGCTAAACAAATCAATCAACTGATTATGGGGTAATCATATCATCCCATCCATTTTGGTTGATATATGGAACAACCATGCTTGCAAAATCTCATCTCATCTCATTATCTGTAGCCGCTTTATCCTGTCCTACAGGGTCGCAGGCAAGCTGGAGCCTATCCCAGCTGACTACGGGCGAAAGGCAGGGTACACCCTGGACAAGTCGCCAGGTCATCACAGGGCTGACACATAGACACAGACAACCATTCACACTCAAATTCACACCTACGGTCAATTTAGAGTCACCAGTTAACCTAACCTGCATGTCTTTGGACTGTGGGGGAAACCGGAGCACCCGGAGGAAACCCACGCGGACACGGGGAGAACATGCAAACTCCGCACAGAAAGGCCCTCGTCAGCCACGGGGCTCGAACCCGGACCTTCTTGCTGTGAGGCGACAGCGCTAACCACTACACCACCGTGCCACCCTGCTTGCAAAATATTAAAGAAAAAAATTATATATATATACACACACACATTTTTCACTCGTTCATTATTGACAGACTGAATGATTGTGAAATCACATATGATGCCATTAGATACTAGATGTCCATTGAGACTGCAATTATTTACCATGAATACCCAGTAAGCACTGGTCATAGGCTCACGATAATTAAGTTCCTGCCCTTTGGACACACCACACACTGCTACTCCTGATCATGAATGAATGAATCAATGGAAAGAAAAAAAAACATGAATAAATAAAAATGAATAGGAATGGTCTGATAATGGCAATTACTAATATTGTACAAGGATAAATGAAAAATGAATAATATATGTATTATATAATATGTGGCACAGTATATGAATATGATTAGGATTATAATAACTCATATAATAATAAATAAAATACAACTTAAAGTATTCAATTATGAAACAATTAAAAAATATTTTAAAAATTTAAAAAAATTATAATAAAATCAGCAGGCGGCACGGTGGTGTAGTGGTTAGCGCTGTCGCCTCACAGCAAGAAGGTCCGGGTTCGAGCCCCGTGGCTGGCGAGGGCCTTTCTGTGTGGAGTTTGCATGTTCTCCCCGTGTCCGCGTGGGTTTCCTCTGGGTGCTCCGGTTTCCCCCACAGTCCAAAGACATGCAGGTTAGGTTAACTGGTGACTCTAAATTGAGCGTAGGTGTGAATGTGAGTGTGAATGGTTGTCTGTGTCTATGTGTCAGCCCTGTGATGACCTGGCGACTTGTCCAGGGTGTACCCCGCCTTTCGCCCGTAGTCAGCTGGGATAGGCTCCAGCTTGCCTGCGACCCTGTAGAAGGATAATGCGGCTAGAGATAATGAGATGAGATGAGACATTTGTTATAGCTATAAACAACTGATTTCATTTAATTTTTTATCAAGGAGCAAAACAGATTTTAAAAATGAACAAAACTTTGTTGTAATGTTAGATATTTTTGTAGTAAAATCTAGTAGCCTTTATTTTTTCGACACACAGCAGTACGAGTGTCCTGAGAGCAGTGTAATCAGCGAGATTCATTTTGTGCTCATGTCTGTGTTTGTAGCCAATTAGAGAGTCGATGCGCCAATTTAGTTTCCGTTGCTTAAAACTGTTACTGTTTCACTCCGCACATAAGACAGCACAGATGTTGCACTGGTTGTCACACAGCACTAAAGACCAGTTGAACATCTGTGCCATGCTGCATGACGATACAGTCACACGCCATTACGGACCAGTTTAACATCCACTTTTATCACATTTAGCTCTTAGAGTGATGAGAGGAACGGCTGGGCTTTCAGCTTTCACAATTCTGGGCAAGCTTTAAATGTGTGCTGGCGTTATTGTGCCTGTTGCCGTGACATGGTCATACCATCACGAGTTTAATGCTGAAATCCAGTGGACTCGGAAAGTTCCAAGTGGATTTTCTCCAGTTCTGATCGAAAACTGTTCCACTACTTTGGCTGGGAACAACATGGATATCCAGAGCAAGGTCAGATTTACTGTATGTTTGCCTCGTCTCTGGATTTAAGAAACCTATTCAGAAGATTGACATGAATTATTTTTCTGTGATTGACAGAGAAATGACACATAAGACTGTTGTCATGAAAATTACATTCCAATAGAAGAAAAAAAACAACAACAAACAAACAAAAAAAAAACCCAGAAAAGCTATATCGAGTAAAATCGAGTTGTTTTATGTGTAGAAAGAGTAATGCAAAGGCAATTTTCTTGACTATTGACTGTGAGCCGCCATATTGTTGTGATATACGAGAACTGATGTCAGGTCGATGTTCAACAAAGGCTTCCTTTGCACTTTTATAATTTGTCCAAGTACAAATGATGCATCGTTTTCACCCAGACTGTCTATATTGTGTTCTTTGTTTATACATTCTCAGGAAAAAAACAATACTCAACCGTGGCGGGTTTCTCAAAAGCCTCATAACACTAAGACCATCTTAACTAGGAGAGAGAGAGAGTGTTCATTGTGCTGCTCGCTCGACCATTTAACGACGATCTATGTGCTACGATGCTTTTGGGAAACTCGGCACTGTACTGTTACTCGTTGCTACATCAAGCGTACACTTTAACATTAGACTGTATTTTTTCCTACAAAGGTGCGTCTAGTTCTCTCAAATCATTTTAATGGTAACCTCATACACGATCAAGGCAAGGGAGACTTGAATACCAGATTGATGAAGACAGATATGGGTTACTTGGTATCAGGTATTGACGAAACCATGTCATGCTCGATAAACAAATCATACCTTCCATGAGTTGCCATGGCGACTTGCACCCAGTGATAGGAGTATCATGATACTTTTAATCCGTCACTGTTGGTAACTGTCTTGACAGCTGCAACAAGTTATTTTTTTATTTCTCTGTTTAACGCAATATACATAACACACCATAAAAATGCATGTTTCTGATTGGCTGTCACATTTTGTTGTCTGTCAGAGGCTTGTAGTACTCTAGTCCGACTCGTGCCCTAATTTTAAGGACTCGTGACTCGACTTGGACTTGAACACTGATGACTTGGACTCGTGCATTAACTGCATTCAGACTCGTAAATTGGAGATGAGGATTTGGATTTTTTTTCTTTTTTGCAAAATGCCATAATAATTTGGCATAAAATCTTTATATCTTGGATGTATATGAGCATGGATGCTTAACATTAGTGCCACCAGACTTCATCTCATTATCTCTAGCCGCTTTATCCTTCTACAGGGTCGCAGGCAAGCTGGAGCCTATCCCAGCTGACTACGGGCGAAAGGCGGGGTACACCCTGGACAAGTCGCCAGGTCATCACAGGGCTGACACATAGACACAGACAACCATTCACACTCGCATTCACACCTACGGTCAATTTAGAGTCACCAGTTAACCTAACCTGCATGTCTTTGGACTGTGGGGGAAACCGGAGCACCCGGAGGAAACCCACGCGGACACGGGGAGAACATGCCACACAGAAAGGCCCTCGCCGGCCACGGGGCTCGAACCCAGGACCTTCTTGCTGTGAGGCGACAGCGCTAACCACTACACCACCATGCCGCCCGCCACCGGACTTTTCCTAAATATTCCTGATAGAAGACACCTTTTTTGGGAATTTATTGTAGGCATGTATGTAGATGTATGGGACATACATCTTCACACTACTCAAAGCTATCAATGTGTTTTAGACTGTGTGTGTATGTATGTATGTATGTATGTGTGACAGTGGTGTAATTTGTATTGGACTCGACTTGCATCAATAGTGGACTCGACTCAGACTCAACTCGAAATTTTCTTTAATAACTTGAACTTGAACACTGGGAACTCGAGACTGGACTCAGACTCAAGGTTTAGTGACTTGACAACACTGGTCTGTCATTTTGTTTAATATCACAGTGCTGGGCGGCACAGTGGTGCAGTGGTTAGCGCTGTCGCCTCACAGCAAGAAGGTCCGGGTTCGAGCCCCGTGGCCGGCGAGGGCCTTTCTGTGTGGAGTTTGCATGTTCTCCCCGTGTCCGCGTGGGTTTCCTCCGGGTGCTCCGGTTTCCCCCACAGTCCAAAGACATGCAGGTTAGGTTAACTGGTGACTCTAAATTGACCGTAGGTGTGAATGTGAGTGTGAATGGTTGTCTGTGTCTATGTGTCAGCCCTGTGATGACCTGGCGACTTGTCCAGGGTGTACCCCGCCTTTCGCCCGTAGTCAGCTGGGATAGGCTCCAGCTCGCCTGAGACCCTGTAGAACAGGATAAAGCGGCTACAGATAATGAGATGAGATCACAGTGCTGTTGAATTTACGAAGCAGGAAGGAGTGTAATATGGAGTTCAGTTTGTGCCAAAAGCTTGAAGTGAAATAACACCTACCAGCAAATGTTATTTATGAAAAAGGTACAAAAAAAATGCTTTTTGAAAAAGCAAATCATGAGAATTATTTTTTTCCTCCTCAAAATGATCCACACTGATCCTGCTTGAATTTTGCTTGGATCTGTCAAAAGCTTTTGACACAGTAAACCACACAATTCTGCTGAATAAACTATCTTCAGTGGGTATCTGTGAAGATGATCTTAAATGGTTTGATGCCTATTTGACGTCAAGATATCTATGCACTTCTTGTGGTCTAGAACTTTCAGAGCCACTACTATGCAGCCTTGGTGTGCCACAGGGAAGTATTCTTGGTCCTCTCTTGTTCATTATTTACATTCATGATCTTTCTGACGTTGTCCAACATGCACAAGTATCTCTATATGCTGATGATACAGTCCTGTGCTATTTCTCTTCTTCAGTTGCTGATATTGAAGATAAGCTTAATGACGATCTCAAGATGGTTGGCGATTGGTTTAAGCGCAATTATTTAACTCTGAATACATCCAAAACTAAAGCCATGCTGTTTGGAAGCAAACGGGAAACTAACAACATCTCCATATACATACAAGTACATCTGAAGGAGATTGAACGTATGGAGGAATTCAAGTACCTTGGTATCGTGTTTTCAAGCATGTCTTGGTCCACTCACATTGAAAAACAGATTTCCAAAATCAACAAACACCTTGGTCTTTTGAAGCGAATTAAACATCTTTTACCTCAACTTGCTAGACTGTTGTACTTCAATAGTTTAGTTCTAGCGCTCTTTGATTATGATGATATCGTATGGGGAGATAAAGACAACATCATGCTGATGCAATCTCTTCAAACCCTGCATAACAAAGCCGCCAAGATCATCCTGGATCACCCTCTACAGTCCTCAGCATTTGATGCACGGAAGGAACTCAACTGGGAGGAGCTCACACAACGCAGACTCTACCATCGATGTCTGTACGTCTTCAAATGTAAAAACAACTTATTGTCATCTGATCTTAAGTTGACTAAGTTGAATGAACATGGTCATTATACAAGACATGGGCATGAGTTTCGTCTACCCATTGTTAAAACTAACTGGGGAAAACAAAGAATCGTATCAAGCCATTAAAGAATGGAACAATCTAAGTGATGATATCAAATTGTGCTCCAAGATTTCTGATTTTAAATCTAAATTTTCCTGAACTTTGTTATTGCATATGATTATATTTTACATTATTACATTTTTACTAGGGGCGGCACGGTGGTGTAGTGGTTAGCGCTGTCGCCTCACAGCAAGAAGGTCCTGGGTTCGAGCCCCGGGGCCAGCGAGGGCCTTTCTGTGTGGAGTTTGCATGTTCTCCCTGTGTCCGCGTGGGTTTCCTCCGGGTGCTCCGGTTTCCCCCACAGTCCAAAGACATGCAGGTTAGGTTAACTGGTGACTCTAAATTGACCGTAGGTGTGAATGTGAGTGTGAATGGTTGTCTGTGTCTATGTGTCAGCCCTGTGATGACCTGGCGACTTGTCCAGGGTGTACCCCGCCTTTCGCCCGTAGTCAGCTGGGATAGGCTCCAGCTTGCCTGCGACCCTGTAGGACAGGATAAAGCGGCTAGAGATAATGAGATGAGACATTTTTACTAATTTTCTTCAAGTTTTTCATATTTTTTGCTTTATAATTCTAACTTTTTATTAACTTGTTCCAACTGAATAGTAATTTACTTTACTTATGTAAATTGTAATTAGTTTTACAGGACCTTCTTGAAAATCACTTTGGTGAAGAAGCATCCTGTCAAAATATCATTAAATGAATAAAAATTTTTTTTTCCAGTTCGATTTTCCAATGGGCGGCACGGTGGTGTAGTGGTTAGCGCTGTCACCTCACAGCAAGAAGGTCCGGGTTCAAGCCCCGTGGCCGGCGAGGGCCTTTCTGTGCGGAGTTTGCATGTTCTCCCCGTGTCCGCGTGGGTTTCCTCCGGGTGCTCCGGTTTCCCCCACAGTCCAAAGACATGCAGGTTAGGTTAACTGGTGACTCTAAATTGACCGTAGGTGTGAATGTGAGTGTGAATGGTTGTCTGTGTCTATGTGTCAGCTCTGTGATGACCTGGCGACTTGTCCAGTGTGTACCCCGCCTTTCACCCGTAGTCAGTTGGGGTAGGCTCCAGCTTGCCTGTGACCCTGTAGAACAGGATAAAGTGGCTAGAGATGATGAGATGAGATTTTCCAATGCAACTTACTTGGCTTCTGGAATTTTTTTTTTTTACAGGAGGTGTGTCTTAGGTGTTCACCTAAAATCTCTACTGGACAAGTCTCTATTCTCCCCAATGTTTTTGGAGGAGAAACTAACAGAAGTCAAAGTCAACACACATATGGGACAGAAGACCTAAGAAACCTAAGTTTAGTGTTCATTCATTCTGTCAGTAACAGCACTGAAAACCTGAGTTCAGAGCAGCCTCCAAACATGGCTGCTCCAGACTACACTTCCCAAGCACCCTTCATCTCCGGAATTCTTGGAAGTACACGTGTTTCCCATTCCCCCATAATTACTTCCCTATATAAGCCCAACACTCACCATGAAGTATTGTTCTGCATCCCTGTGCCTGATCATACCAAGCCTTCTGACTTTGTCTCACTTCATTTACGTTTATTGCCAACTTTGTTTACTCGCCTGCCCTTTGAGATTCTGTTTGGGAATCGACCAACCCTTGCCCGTCCCTCACTACGTCTTCAGATTGCTGTACTGGATTTGGTTACCAGTTTGTTATGCACCTGCTTTCCCCTGCGCTTGCATCTATAAGTGCCTGCACCCTGACACGCTCATTCATTCATCTTCTAGTATATCGCTTACCCATTGTGGGTTGCAGGTGAGCTGGAGTCAATTCCAGTTGACACTAGATGAGAGGTGGTGTACATCCTGGACAGGTTGCCAGGGGCTCATCAGAGAGACGAACAAGCATTCATTCACACATTCACACCTATGGGGAATTTAGAGTAGAGTACACACAGTTGACCAAATCCATGTGTCTTCGGACTGTGCGAGGAGACCGGAGAACCCCCTGTAGGCATGAGAACATGCAAACTTCATACAGAAAGGCCCCAATCAACCATCCATTATGGGTAACCACTTATCCTGTGCAGGGTTGCAGGCAAGCTGGAGCCTATCCCAGCTGACTATGGGCAAGAGGCAGGATACACCCTGGACAAGTCACCAAGTCATCGCAGGGCTGACACAGAGACAAAACAACCATTCACACCTATGGTCAATTTAGAGCCTCCAGTTAGCCTAACCACATGCCTTTGGACCGTAGGGGAAACCAGAGCACCTGGAGGAAACTCTTGCAGACACGGGGAGAACATGCAAACTCCACACAGAAAGACCCCCGTCAGCCACTTGTCTTGAATCCAGAACTTTCTTGCTGTGAGGCAACAGTGCTAACCACTACACCACCATGTCACCCCCCAGGCAACTATCAGGATCAAATCCAGAACCTTCTTGGTGTGATGTGAAAGACAGTGCTAATCACTATACACTCAAAAATTCAAAGTCCCTCTCACGCCAGAATCTGGTCTTCCCAGGCGATCTCCAGTCCCAGTACTAACCAGCTCTTTGAGGCATATGGGTGCAGTGCCGATCTCCGTTTCAATAGCCCTCGGCCTCTAGCCTATACAGCTAGGGTTACAGTGGGGGTCTAGTCCTCTGGTAACCCCAAGAGTTTGACTTCCTCACTCATATCTCTATTGCAGCATGCCTTGCAAGATGGTAGTAGGTACCATTTTCATGATGGTCTTTGGTATGACCCAACCGCGAGTAGAACTCGTGATCTCCCAATCGAGAGGCGGACATGCTAACCACTAGGCCATCTCATGGTCAACCACTACACACTGTGCCACCTTAAGTTTAGTGTTGTTTTGGTATTTGGAATCTGCACAAAAAAAAAGTACAGTGCAGTTTGTGGTGTTATTGCAGTTGCTATGTAACCCCCATGTCATTAATAAAGTAGGGTTACAGTGGGGGCATACTTTTGAGGACTCCAGCTGGCATACTTTAAAAAAACAAACAAACAAAAACAAACAAACAAACAAACAAAACCCCTCCATCATCCCTAAATATATGGCCTGATTCCCTTAATTCTGTTAATCACCAGTCTTCTTTGCCTTCTGAAGCCTTTTGAATGTGTTCCAGATTTTCATTGCTTGCTTTTTCCTCGTCAGGTCTGGAGCATAGCCGTTGAACAGTAGTGTTCATTAATGCAAACACACATGGCTGTGATCAGCAATGGCACAGAGGCAGCGGCGCTCCCCGGAAACACAAAAGAAACCCTCTGTTGTGAAAGACTTAATCGAGCCGAATGTTCACACTGCGCAATATTCCGAGCCTAATAAGTGTGAAGTGTCCAGCTGTGATCCATTAAAGCATGGCACTGACCGGCTCAACATCACGCCAGGATTCCCAGCTGAGATGCTACAGCTGGATTGCTTTTCACTTCTTTGACATAAATGATATTTTGAAGCTCTAATTAAATACATTACAGCATGACAGACATCCAAGCTTAAAGCAACAGCTTGCCTTTTCTGTGTGATCCAGTTCTGCCATAATGAACATAATTACAGTACTTAAACCTTGACCAGAATGCAGCAATATGCATGAAAACAATGAGAGCTTCAGTGGTACTCACCCTGTACCAAACTATCTCTCGCAATCTGCCGTCGGTCTTGAAGTTGCACTTCAGCGTCACAGTCTCTCCCACAACAACAGGTGGTAAGGGCTCTATTGTGACTGTTAAATACCCTGCAGAGCACAAAGAGGTGCGGTTAAAACAGTGTTCAACTACACACACACACTTGTACCCATGGCCAGATGGCAGTGTCGTGATTCAGAGTTCAATGTATTGAACAGATCGTGTGGACAACATGTTCAAAGCAACACAATCACAAAGATGCTGGATAGAACAAGTCCCCCGTCCCAGAAGAAGAAGAAAAACAAAAAGCAGCATGATGTGTAAAGATGAACTAAGTCCTTTAATAAACAGGATCTAACATGTCCGTTAAATCATTTAACACAAATTTACATTAAAAACATTTAACAAAGTGACAAATGCTCGTCAGAATTGATGTCTTTTTAATTATGAACCAAAAAAAAAAGAAAAAAACAACCAAGAATAAGTAGCACGAAGCCAAATGACCAACATGGACAATGTTTATCTTTCATTTCATTCTGAATTTTGAACATGTTAGGACCAGGTTCCTTTACCTTTATTGACATTTAGAAATGTGTTGTCACTCAGTTTTTGCGAATTTGTGAGGGGTCCCCCTCCCCAACATGGATTAAATAATGCTCCTTATCAGTTACTTATGCAAATGTCATTTAAAGTAGAACTGAAGGCAATTTTTTTATTATCAAAATTCTATTTCTCATTTTATTAAATATCGGAATGCATTTCTGATCGCTATTTTGTCGCTGCTATAGCAAGTTATGAGTGTTTGAAATATGCTCTGTAATATATCAGTCCATATGTCAAAGCGATGGCCGTAAACGAGATTCGTTGAGACCTGTACGAGACATCGTAGAACGGAAGTAAAACGTACAGCGGAAATCAAAGTCACCAACATCTGCCAACGTTGTCAAAAGACGCGTGCGCCCTCTTTCGAATCCTGATGGAATCAAGCCGGAAGTTTTGTTTGTTTTGATAGCAATCAGGAAAGTTTGAAAAAAGTAGGCAGTAATCGTCATTTAAACTCGTTTTTGTGCAATATTTCGTTTGGAAAACAGTTTTCAAAATGGCGGCGCTAACACCTGGCTGACACCTCTTCACGTTTCGAAGTCTCGCACAAGTCTCGTGAAGATTGCGCGGATAAGCGACGCCTGCCGTGGACCAAACGAACTAAATTCAACACGGCTGAAAACCGAATAGGCCGATAAGTATAATATTTAATTGCGATTAGTTGCCAACACGAGTCACGATATAAGGTTACTAAAACCGAAAACGTAACTGAATAACATGTTAATTAAGAAATAAAGTAAGGTTAAAAGTGACTTCAGTTCTCCTTTAATACAGTTGTTGATGTTCTTTGTTACTCTAAGACCCAGCCTCGGCAAAATCGTAAGGTGTGAGTTTTTATTAAAAATTAGCAAAAGCTCAAAACACAGTGAATGATCGAAGGAGGAGTACCAATAAGTCAAACACAACATGGCTCAAAATTTAGCAAAAGGCAAGACTTCGCTTTGTTCTTGAAAGAGGACAATTCAGTCATTCCACAAAATCAAGTCGGACATACCGGTACAGTATGCGCCAAGTTGGCTATAAGCCATGTACGACGAGATTGAGTGGAATAACGGTTTTATTCTATCCACATTCACTAGATCTTGAGAAACCGAGCATTTTTATTTTTTGCAAATTCAATAAATAAAAGCTTTATACAAAACGTCCGATAAAATCATTTCCGCTTAGTATGTAAACAAACTGGTGAAATGACAGGAGTATTTTGTGAAAAATGCTGTAATAATTCTTGAAAAATAAAAAAAAAGAGAGATACGTTCTTACCATCATTTTTTTTTTTTTTTTTGGGGGGTGTGTGTTATAAAGTCACCGAAACTGGATGGAACAAAAGCAGGTGATGTTTGAGTATAACCGATAAGCCACAGCATAAATGTTTCATTCAATGATTTCACCTGTTCATGTTTCATACCCATAAATCAACCCATTATTTTGTTCCAGAGAATTGCATAATGAAATGAACCCTCAGAGAACAAAATAAAAATTACTTTACTATTGGATGGATGGTAAATTGGATTCACAGGCATCTGTCTTACTTTAAGTGCTGTCAAGGCTTGCGTGCATACATACCGGGGAAACCTTCTGCTCACATTAAAGTACGTCAATCTTCAAGTAAAGCTGAGAACAAAAATATTTTTTAAAATATTTAAAACTTTTTTTATGTGTTAAATATTGATATTCAATATTTAAATATAAAACATTAACATTAAACTTACATATTTTATACTGATATTTAAAATATTAAATATGTTTAATATCTAAAATAATACATTTTAGAATAGTTAAAATCACCCACGTGCAATGAACCGGTGCTACAGGTGCTCTAGCCCCTGCCCCTTTTGTGTTTGCTGTCCAAAGTGCCCTTTTCATAGGGACTGTTTCGTTGTTGTTGTTTTTTTTTTAATATTTGTAAAAGATAAGTTAGCTCCAACATCAATATTCTCTACAATTTGACAATAATATATGAAATTATAGATTTATAAAATAACGTTTTTCTATGTAAATGCAGGCATCAATCCGTGACGTCATGCATTCAGTGAGCCTCCGTGCAGAAAGCACATGCAGGCGGTTGACAGTGGGAGACAGTGCGAGGAACGGCATGGTGAGGTCACACTGAAAGTCTCCTTTCATTTCTTATCTGAACATGCAATATTGTGCAGCTTAGAACACAACAGTAAATGTGTAGGGTTGTTTATCGTTTAATGAAGCCGCCTAGGCTATATTTAAACCGTTTGCTCCATCCATTTCATTAACGTGGCAGATTCGGAAACTTTAGTTTGAACGACGGCGTTAATAACATATTCTAGCAGCTTCGAAAACTTAAGGCTAAATGACGACGTCCACAACATATTCTATCAAGACACACAGAATGTTCAGTTGCAATTGAAATTTAGTTTTGAATAAAGTTAACTTGTGTGAAAAATTTGTTCCAAGTGCCCTTTTTTGAATGTTGAGCCCCTGCCCCTCCAAAGGTCTTTGCACGGCCCTGGTTAAAATATCTCATTATCTCTAGCCGCTTTGTCCTGTTCTACAGGGTCGCAGGCAAGCTGGAGCCTATCCCAGCTGACTACGGGCAAAAGGCCGGGGTACACCCTGGACAAGTCGCCAGGTCATCACAGGGCTGACACATAGACACAGACAACCATTCACACCTATGCTCAATTTAGAGTCACCAGTTAACCTAACCTGCATGTCTTTGGACTGTGGGGGAAACCAGAGCACCCGGAGGAAACCCATGCGGACACGGGGAGAACATGCAAACTCTGCACAGAAAGGCCCTCGCCGGCCCCGGGACTCGAACCCGGACCTTCTTGCTGTGAGGCGACAGCGCTAACCACTACACCACCGTGCCGCCTGGTTAAAATATTTTAACAAATAAATCTTTAAAAAAATATACATTTTTAAAAATATTTTTGGGAATAGCCTATAAGGACAGAAGTTCAAAGTTCAAAAGTTTGGGGTCACCCAGACAATTTTGTATTGTCCATGAAAAGTCACACTTTTATTTACCACCACAAGTTGTAAAATGAATAGAAAATATAGTCAAGACGTTTTTCTGGCCATTTTGAGCATTTAATCGACCCCACAAATGTGATGCTCCAGAAACTCAATCTGCTCAAAGCAAGGTCAGTTTTATAGCTTCTCTAAAGAGCTCAACTGTTTTCAGCTGTGCTAACATGATTGTACAAGGGTTTTCTAATCATCCATTAGCCTTCTGAGGCAATGAGCAAACACATTGTACCATTAGAACACTGGAGTGAGAGTTGCTGGAAATGGGCCTCTATACACCTATGGAGATATTGCACCAAAAACCAGACATTTGCAGCTAGAATAGTCATTTACCACATTAGCAATGTATAGAGTGGATTTCTGATTAGTTTAAAGTGATCGCCATTGAAAAGAACAGTGCTTTTCTTTCAAAAATAAGGACATTTCAAAGTGACTCCAAACTTTTGAACGGTAGTGTATTTTGTTTAAGTACACTTGTGTTCAAAATAATAGCAGTCCAACACGACTAACCAGATCAATCGATCACTGTTTTTGGTGGAAATTATATTACTACATGGCAAATAATTTACCAGTAGGTGTAGTAGAGTCATAGAAAACCAACAGACCCAACATTCATGATATGCATGCTCCTGAGTCTGTGTAATCGAATAATTAAGTGAAAGGGACGTGTTCAAAATAATAGCAGTGTGGAGTTCAATTAGGCAGCTGGGCCATAGAAGGTTCACGCTGCACGCTGCATGCTGCACGCTACACGCTACACGTTCACGTGAAGAACCGGACCCTGGGCCATTAAACTTCATGCTTGGATGTTCACGTGTTGCGTCTGTTCTACTTTGACCGAATAACCAACAATATGGACTCTTCGGATGACGACGATTGCCTCATTCTGCTTTTACTGAGACAGAGGAAGAGAAAAAGGAACAGAATTTGGAGCCGAGAACACTTCCTTCTGAGAGAAACCCGTGGTGAATTTCACCGAACATTCTATAATCTGCTTGACAATCCCGATGAAGAACTATTTTTCAATTATACCATTCAATTATATTTTTTTCTGAAGTTTTCCCCTGAAAGCATAGAGTTATCTCCCTAGACCCGTTCTGATTGGCTGGCGCGGCGGTGACCGCATGCACTGACTGGAATTTCCATCTTCACGCCTAGAAAAAAGTGTGCATGTTCATTTCTCGCTTCACGCGTGAAGTGTGCAGCGTGCAGCGTGCAACGTGAACGCCGTTCTATGGCCCAGAGCAAGTCATGCTATGTTTGTCCACTTTTCTTTACACGCGTGTAGCGTGTAGCGTGCAGCATGCAGCGTGCAGCGTGAACCTTCTATGGCCCAGCTGCCTTAGTGTGATCATTCATTCTGTGAAAAAACAGATGTCAGTCAGGTGGCCCTAATTTAAGGATGAAGCCGGCACATGTTGTACATCCATTTCTCTCTGAAAACCTGAGAAACATGGGTCGTTCCAGACATTGTTCAGAAGAACAGCGTGCTTTGATTAAAACGTTGATTGGAGAGGTAAAACGTATACTGTAAAGAAGTGCAGAAAATGATGGGCTGCTCAGCTAAAATGATCTCCAGTGCTTTAAAATGGACAGCAAAGCCAGAGAGACGTGGAAGAAAACAGAAGACTACCATTCGAATGGATCGAAGAATAGCCAGAATGGCAAAGACTCAGCCAATGATCAGCTCCAGGGTGATCAAAGACGGTCTGAAGTTACCTGTGAGTACTGTGACAATTAGAAGATGCCTGTGTGAAGTTAATCTATCGGCAAGAAGCTCCCGCAAAGTTCCACTGTTAAAAAAAAGACGTGCTGAAGAGGATACAATTTGCCAAAGAACACATCGACTGGCCTAAAGAGAAATGGAGAAACATTTTGTGGACTGATGAAAGTAAAATTGTTCTTTTTGGGTCCAAGAGCCGCAGACAGTTTTTCAGACGACCCCCAAACACTGAATTCAAGCCACAGTACACTCTGAAGACAGTGAAGCATGGTGGTGCAAGCATCATGATATGGGAATGTTTCTCTTACTGTGGTGTTGGGCCCATTTATCGCATACCAGGGATCATGGATCAGTTTGCATATATCAAAATACTTGAGGAGGTCATGTTGCCTTATGCTGAAGAGGAAATGCCCTTGAAATGGGTGTTTCAACAAGACAGCGACCCCAAACACACCAGTAAGCGAGCAGCATCAGGGTTCAAGACCAACAAAATGAAAGTTATGGAGTGGCCAGTCCAATCCCCGGACCTTAATCCGATAGAAAACTCGTGGGGTGACATCAAAAACGCTGTTTCTGAGGCAAAACCAAGAAATGCAGAGGAATTGTGGAATGTTGTCAAATCATCCTGGGCTGGAATACCTGTTCACAGGTGCCAGAAGTTCTCAGAAACCGTGGTTATACAACTAAATATTAGTTTAGTGATTCACAGGAATACTAAATCCTTAAGATTTTTTTCAGTTTATACAGTAAATATTTGGAGTTTGTAATGAAAAATGCAGACACTGCTATTTTTTGAACAGCCCAATGTTCATTTTTCTTTATTTTCTGTAAAGTAATTAAAATATTCATACATTTTTCTTCATGTTTTGATGTAGAATATAATGTGCAGTGTTCCCAATGCATGGAAATAAAACCTATTATAAGGATTTTGAGCTTTACTCACGTTTTTAAACACTGCTATTATTTTGAACACAACTGTATGTGTTTATTGGTCTCTTTTACATTACATGCATTTTGCAGATGCTCTTATCCAGAGTGATGTACAACAAGCAGTTGGGGGTTAAACATCTTGTCCAAGGACACTTCAGTCATTCCTGCTGGTAGAGGGAATCAAACCTGTAACCTAGGGGCCCCAAACCTGCTTCTCTAACCTTGAGGCCATGGCTTCCCCGTTGTTACTTGTATCTGTTGGTGATTTAGTTCTAGTTCTTTAAATATTCAATAGCCAAGTCTTCGGATTCTTGAGAATTTAAACCACCAGGAAATAAACCTAGTTTCATTCTGGGAAATTCTAAACACACTAAAGAAATATTCGAATAAATTTTCTCCTTGATTAAAAATACAAACAAACAAAAAAAAAATGATTGGACAGAAGCTACTTTGCTTCATTGATTACAGTCAGCATTGGACAGTCTGCCATCTGTGTAATTAGTCTTCGAAGTCAGTCAGGCTCCAGCACCCACACCCCATGAATTATGGGGGGGAGACACTCTTTAAACCTCTAACTCTTTATCTTGGCTTGTGAGTGCTGCGACAGAAAAGAGGTCGCCCTTTCGTCAGGACATCATCAACCAAGGAGCAAAGTCTCTCAGGGAGGAGGAATTGCATACCTCTAAGGCACTTGTATGAAAGCACTATCCACCCTCTTCCACATACAACCCCAATTCCAAAAAAGTCGGGATGCTGTGTAAACTGTAAATAAAAACAATGTGAAGAGTCGCAAATCATGGAACCCCTATAATCCATTGAAAATAGTACAGAGATGACATATCAAATGTTGAAACTGACAAATTGTTTTTTGAAAAAAAATGCTCATTTTGAATTTGATGTCAGCAACATGTTGAAACAAAACAAAAACACACTAGGTTGATTGGCAACAGGTCAGTAACATGACTGGGTAAAAAAAGAGCATCTCAGAGAGGCGGAGTCTCTCAGAAGTAAAGATGGGGCGGGGTTCACCGCTTTGTGAAAGACTGTGTGGGCAAAGAGTGCAACAATTTAAGAATAACATTCATCAAACTAAAACTGCAAAGAATTTGAGGATCACATCATCTATGGTACATAATATCATTAAAAGATTCAGAGAATCTGGAGAAATCTCTGTATGCAAGAGACAAGGCTGAAAACTGACACTGGATACCTGTGATCTTCAGGCCCTCAGGAGACACTGCATTAAAAGCAGACACGTGTCTGTAGTGGAAATCACTGTATGGGTTCAGGAACACTTCAGAAAACCATCGTCTGTGAAAACAGTCCATTACTGCATCCACAAATGCAAGTTAAAACCAGATATAAATAATATCCAGAAACACCGCCGCCTTCTCTGGGCCTGAGCTCTTTTACGATGGACTGAGGCGAAGTGGAAAATTGACTACTTGTCAAAAGTAGAAATTCTTTTGGGAAATCATGGACACCACGTCCTCCAGGCTAGAGAGGAGAGGGACCATCCGGCTTGTTATCAGTGCACAGTTCAAAAGCTGGCATCTGTGATGGTATGAGGGGGCATTAGTGGACATGGCATGGGGAGCTTGTACATCTGGGAAGGCATCATTAATGCTGAAGGATATATACACGTTTCAGAGCAATATGCTTCCATCCAGACAAAATCTTTTTCAGGAAAGGCCTTCCATTGAAAGACAATGCCAAACTGCTTTCTGCACATATTAAAACTTCATGGCATCGTAGTAAGAGAGTCCGGGTGCTAAACTGGCCTGCCTGCAGTCCAGACCTGTCTCCCATTTAAAACATTTGGTGCATTATGAAACACAAAATATGACAAAGAACTGAGCTGTTGAGCAACTGAAATTGTATATCAGGCAAGGACAGGACAACATTTCTCTTTCAAAACTACAGCAATTGATCTCAGTTTCCAAACGTTTTCAATGAAATTATTTCCATGATTTGCAAAATTATCATACTGTTATTTACAGTTCAAACCAGACCTGGGCATTTTACGGCCCGCGGGCCACATCCGGCCCTTTGGTTCATTCTGACCGGCCCGCGTAAGGTTAATTAGAAATTACAAAATAAACGTATTTTCTAATTTTACCTCATGCATGGACAATGTGCATTGCTTTTATTTTGAAGTTGTGTTCAACAAAAACGCAACGCGCGCGACATGAACATGACATGAAATCCCACGAAATCTAATCCCGCGATAACTACTTCCGTAATTTGTCCAGACCAACCACAAACTTGTACGTCATCCTTCAAACGGTCCAGCCAATCACATAGTGTGACGTCACCAGCAGGCACCGGAGCCCGAGACGATCTGTAGATCCGATACCTACACTGAATTTACGTTGTTGCGAGCAGGTCACAAGAAGACTTTAGCCCCAAAAATGTCCGCAAAAAGAAGAAAGGTAGATGCCGAATGCAGGGGTTTCAACAGAATATGGACTGCTAAGTATGTATTTATTTATTTATTTATTTATCATTATTATAATATGATGTATCTTGCTTGATATTTGGAGTAGAAAGACAATATTGTGATGTCTTTATTGTGTTTTGGGGTGAATGTGACTGAAAAAAAATGGTACAAACGTTCACATTTTGTTAAACATCTCATCTCATTATCTCTAGCCGCTTTATCCTGTTCTACAGGGTCGCAGGCAAGCTGGAGCCTATCCCAGCTGACTACGGGTGAAAGGCGGGGTACACCCTGGACAAGTCGCCAGGTCATCACAGGGCTGACACATAGACACAGACAACCATTCACACTCACATTCACACCTACGCTCAATTTAGAGTCACCAGTTAACCTAACCTGCATGTCTTTGGACTGTGGGGGAAACCGGAGCACCCGGAGGAAACCCACGCGGACACGGGGAGAACATGCAAACTCCACACAGAAAGGCCCTCGCCGGCCCCGGGGCTCGAACCCAGGACCTTCTTGCTGTGAGGCGACAGCGCTAACCACTACACCACCGTGCCGCCCCTTTGTTAAACATTGTTTTGGGAAATTTGATTGAATAAGTGACATTTTTTTGTAAGGCAACCTCTTTTTTTCCATACTCTTACCAGTCTTAGCAGCTTGTAAAAACAATATTATTTACTGCTTTAGATAAAGAAATACAATTAATATTATGCAGAATTTAGTTCAGCCTTTTGGTCCGGCCCTCCACAAAATTCTGTTTCTCATGTGGCCCCATGGAAAAAATAATTGCCCACCCCTGGTTTAAACAGTGCCCCAACTTTTTTTGAATTGGGGTTGTACAATATAAGGCTAAAAGTTTGTGAACATGCAACCATCACACCCATATGTGGTTCTTCCACTGCTCTTTTTGTATATTTGAGTGAAAAAAAAAAACAAAATCCTACACAAAATGTGATAAGGTTGGCAGGGCTGGTGATAATATAATCTGAGCAAATGTCACTGAATATCATGGCAGTGTAATCTTGTGTAGGAAGGATAAACACCTCATCCTGGGCATTTGAGAGATTGAGTAGCAAGTGTCATGAGGAAAATAGTGAGGCAAAAATCAGGTATGAGGATATGAGTACTATATAATAACTAGCATAAATAATAATACAGTTTTTCCCCTGACAAAAGACACACCACAGTCCTACAACCCCTCGAACTTACTTTCTACTGGCTTCCAAATCAAAAGGTTATGGATTCAAAGAGAATCCCACATGGAGGGCTTTTTTATTGACTTTTTAGATTCATGTTTGGTTTGACTGCTTTTTGAGATTACGTTTCGGGGCCAGGGTTAGATGTGGGTTGTGTTTGTATTTCAAGCACTTTATAGATATGAACCCAAATCCCACTCCACTGGTATTGCTTTTGAATTTCTCTTGAGATTACCTTTTGAAATCTTTTTTTGTTCTGATTTTCTGATGATCTTCCATCACAATGCTAGCCTAGTAAACTAGACCCAACCGCCTAGCGGCCAAAAATATTTTTGCCTAGCGAATGGGTCTAGCCTTGCACCATATAAACAAAAACACCCCGGGCATCAAATCGTGCCCGCCAATCACAACGCAAGGTTTTTGTTTGGATTCTTTGGGCGGGCTTTTGCAGGAGTGACGACAAAGCTGCGCGACGCTGGAGAAAGCGCAACAGGGAAGATGGCTACGGGCTAGTGAACAGCGCGCGTTTGACTCCGCTTTGGAATCAGTTTTAGAAGAATTAGACTTGGAGTTTTCGTTGAAACATGAGCAGGAAGAGGCTCTCCGCTCATTCCTTTTCAAGAAGGACGTTTTCGCTGTTTTGCCGACCGGCTATGGCAAAAGTCTGATCTACCAGCTGGCTCCGCTCGTAGCCAAAAGGATGGGGCTAGTTTGTGCAGTACAAAGAATTAATAAACAGCTTTGAAACATTACTTTTTGATTGTTTCTTATTTTCCCGTTATTTTAAATTTAAGGGAAATTATTTCACCAAACACCACTAAATAAAAACTCTCAAAAACAGTTTAAGCAAACCCTTGAAAAACACTTGGAAAAAAATGCGTATGTGGTACAGACTCCAAACTTGTGGTCATTATCTCCAAACTTCTTAATATCTAGAACCTGTTTATTAATTAATACGCATTTTGAAAAATTATTTAATTTCAAGGCCTCCCCCACTGCTTTCTGTCGCTCTGACTACGTCACAGTCACTGTTGCGCTGATTGGTCAGAGCGTTGGCCTATACGCACAGAGACAGTTTGAAAGACAGCGGTTTGTTCCTCCTACCCGCTTCGGAAATGTCTACGGATCGAGGCCAGACTAAATATTCACATTTAGTCTGGCTTGCCAGGCTATCACAATGCAACATCAGTATATGATTACACTCTTATATAAGGAACAATACATTTCCCTAGTACTTAAGATTGGGCTTGGTTTTGAGACCGGTCTCAGGACCAATTTTTGAAGGTCTCGATCTCGTCTCAGAATTGACCGTATTTTCACTTGGTCTAGACTCTGTCTCAGATATGGAGGACTCGGGATTTTATTTCAAGATCAGTCAAGACCACAACTGCGGGAATTTCACTGAATTGCCTGTGCATTGTCCGATTTATTTGTTATCATTGCTATTGGATGTAAAATTTCCTGCTTGAAATGTGACCAGTAACGTGACTAATTACTAATTTGAAATGTTTCCTCTTGTTAACAGCTGTCATCCTTCCCCCACCCCCTTTCACACACCCTGGTCTGGTTCTGGTCTTAACTCGGCCTCACCCTTCTTTGGTCTTGACTTGATCTGAACCCCTCAAATTCTTGGTCTAGATACACTCTGGTCTCAGTTTCGGTGGTCTTGACTACAACACTACACTCAGTTATACTGCAGGAAATAAATCCACCTCTTCCAACGATAAATCCCACTCTATGGATCCAAGAATATTTATTCCACCATGTAGCATTCCAATTTTCCATTGAATACACTTTTATTGAAGCTTTAAATAAAATGTTGTGTTAATGTTGTGTTAGCACTTGCATTTTACCAACTGTGAATATTTTTTAATGATTTTCCACATACCGTATTTTATTTTCCTTTGATAAATGGTCAGTGTTCTACAAAACACAGTAATTTATCTATGATTATCCCATATTTGTCTGTTATAGAGCATCTTTCAGTTTTGAAAATTGCCTTCTGGTTCCATCAAATAACGTAGAACATTTTAGCAAATGAAACACCATAGAATTATTACTCTAATGTATCGATGTTGACTGTGATTTATTTTTTTGCAGAGCTGCTGTTATATAAAATCAATCAACACAATCTGACCAATCAGAATCGAGAACTGAACTACACTGTTGTCTAACCAAAAGTAAATGGTGCACTCTGAAACCTGTGGTTACAAACACAGAGCTTTTCTGTTGCAGGCTAAATGGCTAATTTGCATCTGTTAAAATGTGGCTGATTGTTGTTTAGGAAAGCACAATTCCATTGCTTTCCCACTGAGTAAATTACTATCATTACAAAAGCGAGCATCTGTTTCCGGCGTCCTGAATGGCATATTTGTCAAACCAGAGAGACAGGGATGGATCGGAGCAAATCATATACGTCCAGTTAGAGATGTAGATCAGCTTTATAATTATTTCCTCACTCTACTGAGTAGGTAGCCTTGTTTGGACCCAACACACAATCTGGCCATCTTAGCCATACTTTCAATATTTTTATGAGAAGTTTTGAAGGTTAAAGTCATTGACAGGCTCAAGGCCCAGTCCTACAACACTGATAACCATCACTACAACGATAATGATAACTGTAAATAAACCAGTCCCCTGCAGTTTATGTGGTTGGTGCTCACACCAGACAGATAACAATCCCTATAGCCTAGGCCTGGGTTTATCTGTATAGGTGAGATTGCTTCTGGAGCGATTTTTCCAGACCTGGAAAAATCTGATCCGATAAAACACCTGACCAATCAGGTAATTGTTTACGTGATGTTGTCAGAGCACGTGTTATTTGTCTGAGCCCGGGCATCTTTGTACATCCTTGTTGCATCATGAAGTCACGGAATACGGATTCACGGAAAAAAAAAAAAAAAAAAAAAATATATATATATATATATATATATATATATATATATATACACAAAGCACAGATCTTTTATTCACAGATGTGATTTTCCATGATATATCAATAGTAAATTCATAAAGTAAACATATAAATGCAGGGAAGATATTTTATTTATGAACTTCAGTAGTGGCGGCACGGTGGCGTAGTGGTTAGCGCTGTCGCCTCACAGCAAGACGATCCGGGTTCGAGCCCCGTTGCCGGCGAGGGCCTTTCTGTGTGGAGTTTGCATGTTCTCCCTGTGTCCGCGTGGGTTTCCTCCGGGTGCTCCGGTTTCCCCCACAGTCCAAAGACATGCAGGTTAGGTTAACTGGTGACTCTAAGGCTACATCCACATGACAACGGCAACGAGATGTTATTTAAAAATATATCGCATCCAAATGGGCAACGATCAGTAAAATATCAGGTCCATATGGCAACGCAATGCTTGCTGAAAACAATGCAATACACATGCCACACCTCTAGGGGCGCTGTAAGACGGTCCCTTCGGAGACACCAGAACAATAGAAGAAGTAAGGACGCATGCGCATAAACTATTATGCGCGAGACTTCATATTAGCCACAAAGTCAGGAAAATCTGTTCGTAAAATTACATTATAATGACCAAATACAATGAAAAGTATTTTTCCAGTCTCACCTGTGAAAGGTAATCCCATGTGATCTCGTTTGGATGGCAAACCTGTTGGTACAGTTAAACGCAGCTAATCTTTATTCTCCGCTTTGACCTATCCAATATGGCGGCGAGGATGACGTATGATTCTACGCGGAAGGCGGCGTCTTTAATGGTCCGGAATAAATTGAATGATACACGTTGATGGATTAATTTGTTGTTTCTCACCTGTGAAAGGTAATCCCATGTGATCACGTTTGGACGGTAAACCTGTTGGTACAGTTAAACGCAGCACATGAATCTTTATTCTCCGCTTTGACCTATCCAATATGGCGGCGAGGATGACGTATGATTCTACGCGGAAGGCGGCGTCTTTAATGGTCCGGAATAAATTGAATGCTACACGTTGATGGATTAATTTGCTCTTCTACGCCCTTTTTGAGGAATGTATTGTCGGACTTAAACCAACATCTGAAGAGGTGAGATCGCTCCTTTTTTTCCCTATTTTTGCTGGCGGGATTGACTCTGCCCTAAGGGCAGAGTCTCTCACTCTCTCTCTCTCTCTCTCACTCTCTCTCTCTCTCTCACTTTGCACCATTACACAATAAATATTCACAGTGAAAATATTTTGTAAGCACGTTTCATGAACCAAGTTATAGGATTTGTTGACAACTCGCATCGAGTTCGTTACACTTCTACCCGGCATGAAGCACTGACAGTCATGTGGTTGTGACGTCATCGTAAACAAATCCGTTCTACTCATCCAGACGACTTCACAACGGCAACGTTGCCAGATCTTTCCACTCTGGAACCCGTTCTCAAAAAGATTGCGTTTTGGGCACCCAAAACGCCGGTGCTGTGTGGACGCCAGGCCTAAACGATAAGCAATTGTATTGGAGTCACCTGAATCCGTTGCCGTGTGGACAGGGCCTAAATTGACCGTAGGTGTGAATGTGAGTGTGAATGGTTGTCTGTGTCTATGTGTCAGCCCTGTGATGACCTGGCGACTTGTCCAGGGTGTACCCCGCCTTTCGCCCGTAGTCAGCTGGGATAGGCTCCAGCTTGCCTGCGACCCTGTAGAACAGGATAAAGTGACTAGAGATAATGAGATGAGATGAACTTCAGTAGTCCAAACATTTAATTGTTTTAGACTTCTTAATTTATCCTTGATGCATCATCTGTATGAAATGACGATCGGTCACCTCACAGCAAGAAGGTTCCTGGTTCAAACCCAGCAGCCGGCGAGGGCCTTCCTGTGTGGAGTTTGCATGTTCTCCCTGTGTCTATGTGAGTTTCCTCTGGGTGCTCCGGTTTCCCCCACAGTCCAAAGACATGCAGTTAGGTTGACGTGGGGCGGCCTTGGGCTGAGGTGCCCTTGAGCAAGGTATCTGATCCCTGACTGCTCCCCGGGCGCTCTGGTGTGGCTGCCCACTGCTCTGAGTGTGTGCGCATGTGTGTTCACTGCTTCAGATGGGTTAAATGCAGAGGATGCATTTCACTGTGCTTGAAGTGTGCATATGACAAATAAAGGTTTCTTCTTTCTTCTTCTTCAATCGAGAACCAGTCTGTAATATACTGAAATGTCCGTGACCAATCTGTAAATTATTAGCATCTGTATTAAAATCCGTAACCAATCTATTTTGTATCCCTTTTTTATTATATTTCCCTTAATCTGGGACCTATCTGTATTTTGTCAACCACTGGAGTATGTGCATGGGTTGTTTTGAAGTCCAAGCTGTACAGTATGACCTGGGATAATGTGCTACTACTTGGAAAAAACTTCCATGACTATTCCGAAGTTGTATGCGTTTATGTCCCTGAGTTGCAGGACCAACCAATATTATAGTCGGGATTATAGTTGTGGTGTGACTGCTCCAGACTGGAACTAAATTCAGGTATAGTCAGAGTTATCGGTATTGTGGGACCAGGCCTTCAGAGGAGTTTCCTAATTATCAGCATTAAAGAAATTGGGATCTTTATTTGATTATTAGTCAGCCATATTTTTTTTTCCTTCTCCTTCTCAGGAATACTAAATGTTCTGCATAGTTAGCTTTTGTATCTTGATATTACGTTCTCCTGATGCCATACTCAATATAAAGCCCAGATCATTATCTTCAGACTCTATATTGTTGGTTCTTTTTGGTTTGGGCAGAATTATGAATTGTATGTTGCTCATCTCATCTCATCTCATTATCTCTAGCCGCTTTATCCTTCTACAGGGTCGCAGGCAAGCTGGAGCCTATCCCAGCTGACTACGGGCGAAAGGCGGGGTACACCCTGGACAAGTCGCCAGGTCATCACAGGGCTGACACATAGACACAGACAACCATTCACACTCACATTCACACCTACGGTCAATTTAGAGTCACCAGTTAACCTAACCTGCATGTCTTTGGACTGTGGGGGAAACCGGAGCACCCGGAGGAAACCCACGCGGACACGGGGAGAACATGCAAACTCCGCACAGAAAGGCCCTCGCTGACCCCGGGGCTCGAACCCAGGACCTTCTTGCTGTGAGGCGACAGCGCTAACCACTGCACCACCGTGCCGCCCTTGTATGTTGCTATTAAAAAAATTATAATTTTGGTCAAAAATGCATTTACTATATAGCCTGGCAAGCCAGACTAAATGTGAATATTTAGTCTGGCCTCGATCCGTAGACATTTCCGAAGCGGGTAGGAGGAACAAACCTCTGTCTTTCAAACTGTCTCTGTGCGTATAGGCCAACGCTCTGACCAATCAGCGCAACAGTGACTGTGACGTAGTCAGAGCGACAGAAAGCAGTGGGAGGCCTTGAAGTTAAATAATTTTTCAAAATGCGTATTAATTAATAAACAGGTTCTAGATATTAAGAAGTTTGGAGATAATGACCACAAGTTTTGAGTCTGTACCACATACACATTTTTTTCCAAGTGTTTTTCAAGGGTTTGCTTAAACTGTTTTTGAGAGTTTTTATTTAGTGGTGTTTGGTGAAATAATTTCCCTTAAATTTAAAATAATGGGAAAATAAGAAACAATCAAAAAATAATGTTTCAAAGCTGTTTATTAATTCTTCGTACTGCACAAACTAGCCCATCCTTTTGGCTACGAGCGGAGCCAGCTGGTAGATCAGACTTTTGCCATAGCCGGTCGGCAAAACAGCGAAAACGTCCTTCTTGAAAAGGAATGAGCGGAGAGCCTCTTCCTGCTCATGTTTCAACGAAAACTCCAAGTCTAATTCTTCTAAAACTGATTCCAAAGCGGAGTCAAACGCGCGCTGTTCACTAGCGGTAGCCATCTTTCCTGCTGCACTTTCTCCAGCGTTGTGCAGCTTTGTCGTCACTCCTGCAAAAGCCTGCCCAAAGAATCCAAACAAAAACCTTGCGTTGTGATTGGCGGGCACGATTTGATGCCCGGGGTGTTTTTGTTTATATGGTGCAAGGCTAGACCCATTCGCTAGGCAAAAAATATTTTTGGCCGCTAGGCGGTTGGGTCTAGTTTACTAGGCTATTTACTATGTGTTATTGTTTGTGATAAATTCAGCAGGTTGTTCCATTTTATCCAACATGTAGGAATTGACCTACAGTCCCAACACCACATTTGGATAATGTGAAAAAAAAAAACCCATCTCAATTTCAATTTTAGAATATTTACTATCTTTATAGCTTGAAACAGACCATGTGTATTCATTACTGGTTTTACCAACAGACATGCCACACGGGGTGGGGAGGGGCAAAAAAAAATCTTAGGTGGTATCAAATTTCCAATATCTTTTTATCCTCTATGATTCCATTCATTTGTCTTAAGGGATTAAAGATTTTAATTGCCATCTACATACAGATACTCAGCAATTAATTTGTATCTGAAGTCAGAACAAATGTAGCTTAAATCCCTCTGAAGAAGCACACCATTAACCTGAGCATTCGCTTCTGCAATTATTACATAATTATACTTAATATGCATGGATTAAGAGAAAGGCTCATATTAAGTGTTTCAGAATAATGTGATTAAATAAAGCTTTAAAAAGTTTTGAAAATACATCAACTCATTTCCTTCTACGTGGTTTTAAATCGTGAGGTGTGTTGTGGAAAATAAAACACTGCCTTCGAGCTCAATAATCCAACATATACTAAATCATGTCAATCAGTTTAGAAACATAACTTTAATTAAAGGGATCATTGACAGTTTATATGCAAATACTGTATAAACAGGATTGCAAATGCATTTCATTTTTTTCTGTGTTAGAGCATAGCAACGAGAAGGTGCAAGAGCAAATGCATGGACTGCTACTGCATGTTTTTGCAACTGCATTTCCCCTGTGAGTGAGCGAGAATCACTGAAGATATAATTCAGATTCAACTGCAAAACAAGTTTATATTTGCATTTTCATGAACAACAACAGCATACAATGGCTGCCAAACTTCAAATTCAAATGCACAGTTCATGTGCCATTTCATTTTCAGGATTTATCAGTATGGTTCTCCCTTATGGACTTTGCATTTGCATTCTAATTTTGGCAGCCATTGTATGTTGTTGTTCATAAATATGCAATTATACATACAGTAGGTCATATTATGTCTTATGCACACTCACAGGGGAAATGCGACTGCCAGTAAAGTTTTAATTTTGCATTTTCTCATTAGAGGGTGGCACGGTGGTGTAGTGGTTAGCGCTGTCGCCTCGCAGCAAGAAGGTCCGGGATCGAGCCCCGTGGCCGGCAAGGGCCTTTCTGTGCGGAGTTTGCATGTTCTCCCCGTGTCCGCGTGGGTTTCCTCCGGGTGCTCCGGTTTCCCCCACAGTCCAAAGACATGCAGGTTAGGTTAACTGGTGACTCTAAATTGACCGTAGGTGTGAATGTGAGTGTGAATGGTTGTCTGTGTCTATGTGTCAGCCCTGTGATGACCTGGCGACTTGTCCAGGGTGTACCCCGCCTTTCGCCCGTAGTCAGCTGGGATAGGCTCCAGCTTGCCTGCGACCCTGTAGAACAGGATAAAGCGGCTAGAGATAATGAGATGAGATGAGATTTTCTCATTAGAGTTTTTCATTTAAATAATAAAGCCTGGAATATTCTTCTGTAATTCCATACAATTCCATACAATGTTTCAGCACCACGGAGAGTTACATGCTTATTATAGTTTAGCCATCATGAGTTTATTTATTTATTGGTATTTTAACAGGGTGATTCTTCACCAAAGTGATTTTCAAGAAGGTCCTGTAAAAAGTAATTACAATGTTACCAGATTGGGAGTTTAAAAATAAAATATTTAAACTAATTGAAACAAGCTGATAAAAAAAGTGTAAGAATGTAAAAAAATTGAATCATATGCATTGAAAGACTTTAGATTTAAACTGGGAAACCTTAGAGCACTGTTTAATATCGTCACTTACACTCAAAAAAACCAACATGGGTGTCTGTTACATGAACCTAAGTCTAACATGTCACGGTTGACATTTAGGTCACTCAACAAAATTGTTTCTGGCTAAGTTAATGCATTTTACTTGGGTGGAAATACTTTCCATAATTTTATTACGTTCACTGAGCGAGTTTTTTTTTTTTTGAGTGTAGATAGTTCCATTCTGTGATGGCTTGATGCAATGTCCTTTGTTCAGCGCTACATTGCAGACAAAATACTCCAGTATTGCTTTCAGGACTTCAGCACCATGGACAGATGGACACAGTAGTGGAACAATATACAAAATGGAGGTTGGTAGTGATGGTGTATGGCAGGAGAGCGCCAACATCTCTGTCTGAAGTTCATCAGCCAACACGCTGAGCTCTATGCTTTCCTTTGTGTTTTGTAGACTTAACCTTTAAATAAGTTGTGACCCATGACCACCAGACTTCCCCCAACTTATTCCCAAATATTTATTATTTTTTTTTTTTATTTAACTTCAGTTTGTGTGGTGGATTGACCACATCCATGGATCAAAAGGTCTCACATTGCTTAGACAGTTGCAGTGAGAAGTTTTCATACACTCATCATGGACATGAATGTAATGGCAGTATTGGACTTCAGGATTTCTTTGAATTGTTCCTTTTCTGTGGCAAAATTACTGTACAACATACATCTTGAATAGAAAAAAAGAATTTGGTGCACAAGTTTGAATTTATTTTGGGTTTTCTGAAATCAACACTGGGTCAAAATTACACATACAGGGTAAAAAAAATATATATATATATACATATATATATATATATATATATATATATATATATATATATATATATATGTATGTATGTATGTATGTATGTGTGTGTATATATATATATATATATATATATATATACACACACATAGATTATTCATTCAGTGGTGCTAAACGTTCCAAAAAGTGATTATTATTATTATTTTAATTTTAACTTGCCAAGACCAAGGCCTCTTGTCTTCTTGCTCAAGATCATGATTGACTATAGCTGGTAGCTACTCTGTACTAACATAAGCATTTGTTTGACAAGTACAAATGATTGGGAAGTGTCGCTACTTTGCCAAGTATTAGGTTGACAATAAGCATGTCTTTGAACCTGCATGTATAATTTTGACCCTTGGCTGATTTCAGAAAACTCAAAATAAATTAAAACTTGTGCGCCAAGCTTCTTTTTTTTCACTGAAAAGATGCATGCCATACACAGAAATGAATAATTCACTTCAAAGCAAAATCACTGAAAGACCAATATTGCCCTTCACATCCATGGTTGGTGAGCGTATGTAAACTTCTCACCTCGCTTTATGCTGGATTATGTAATGAAATATCAGTTATTAGAAATATTGTACTGTGTTGATTGCAGATTCTTTGAAATCAATGTTTGTCTGGAATCCATGAGGATAGAGTCCCTGAGATAGTGTCTGGAATCCATGAGGATATATTTTATTTATATATATATATATATATATATATATATATATATATATATTTTTTTTTTTACATACGGTTTTCTCCCGCATGTTTATGGGCCTTGTTCTATGGCCTAACGACTAATTGCTGAGATTAGATCTCATAACCTTCATGAGCACTGAACCTTAAACAATGTGGTTCTTCTGTCCATTTCACATAATGGACAACATGGGGCTTAAACCCAGTACCCTGAATCAAATCAAAACCCATGGAGATTTGTACATATCTATTTTGCTACAAATATGAGAACAACAACAAAAATAAATAAATAAAATCTTAATTCTAGAGGATACATGGATTATGTTCAAACAACTCTTGATAGTGTACTATCATGTATAAAAATACTACTCCAAGGCATAAATACAATGATTTTATTCATTCATGTAACGCAGTCCAGCCATTGATTAACTGTCAAGCTGTTATTTATTTATTTTATTCTGTAATTGACTAAGGCATAAACTTGGCTCTGTTATCTGTATCATTTGGTTTATAACTGAATGCTGAATCACCCAATTATTATGTCATTTTTTTCAGACAAGTGCTAATTAACCAATTATCCATTGGACACAATTAATAAAATCTGCCTAAATTGTGTGTCTCCCTCTCACTGGGCAAACTGTTAAGCACGAAACAGTGAAAGTTGATGTTAATGGAAAACAAACAAAACCAGTGGTGCCAATACTTAACCATCACCATAGAGAAGGGAGGACATTAAGTGCAGGCTTTAGTCCAAGCTGATAATGACAGATCATTTTACAACAAATGCAAGAACATAGTCCAGAATGACAATCTGAGAAACTCAGGAGGATCTTCTACAAACACAACATTTCAGTACACTTCAGACGCAGTAACACTCAGGTTGAAATTGGTCCATCCTATGGACAGGATAACCAGACAAAAACAGGACAACGTAGTGTATGCAATTCAATGCAGTGAGGAATGCACAGACCTGTACATTATGGAAATGAAACAACTGCTTTCCAAGCGCATGGCTCAACACAGGAGAGCCAGTTCCTCAGGCCAGGACTCTGTCGTCTATCTTCAGCTCCGTAACAAAGGACACTCATTTCAGGACTGCGATGTACACATTCTAGCCACAGAAGACCAGTGGTTTGAAAGGGGAGTAAAAGAAGCCATCTTCGTCAACCTGGAACGACCATCACTGAACAGAGGAGGTGGTCCGAGACACCACTTATCAGCCACCTATAACGCGGTCCTTGACATACTTCCCAGAAAACTGAATACACATCCACACCAAGGCCTATCCACACGGCAACGGATTCAGGTGGCTCCGATACAATTGCTTATCGTTTAGGCCTGGTGTCCACACGGCACCGGCGTTTTGGGTGCCCAAAACGCAATCTTTTTGAGAACGGGTTCCAGAGTGGAAAGATCTGGCAACTTTGCCATTGTGAAGTCGTCTGGATGAGTAGAATGGATTTGTTTACGATGGCGTCACAACCACATGACTGTGAGTGCTTCACGCCGGGTAGAAGTGTAATGAACTCGATGCGAGCTGTCAACAAATCCTATAACTTGGTTCATGAAACGCGCTTACAAAATATTTTCACTGTGAATATTTATTGTGTAATGGTGCAAAGTGAGAGAGAGAGAGAGAGAGAGAGAGAGAGAGAGTGAGAGACTCTGCCCTTAGGGCAGAGTCAATCCCGCCAGCAAAAATAGGGAAAAAAAGGAGAGATCTCACCTCTTCAGATGTTGGTTTAAGTCCGACAATACATTCCTCAAAAAGGGCATAGAAGAGCAAATTAATCCATCAACGTGTAGCATTCAATTTATTCCGGACCATTAAAGATGCCGCCTTCCGCGTAGAATCATACGTCATCCTCGCCGCCATATTGGATAGGTCAAAGCGGAGAGTAAAGATTCATGTGCTGCGTTTAACTGTACCAACAGGTTTGCCGTCCAAACGAGATCACATGGGATTACCTTTCACAGGTGAGAAACAACAAATTAATCCATCAACGTGTAGCATTCAATTTATTCCGGACCATTAAAGACGCCGCCTTCCGCGTAGAATCATACGTCATCCTCACCGCCATATTGGAAAGGTCAAAGCGGAGAATAAAGATTAGCTGCGTTTAACTGTACCAACAGGTTTGCCGTCCAAACGAGATCACATGGGATTACCTTTCACAGGTGAGACTGGAAAAATACTTGTATTTGGTCATTATAATGTAATTTTACAAACAGATTTTCCTGACTTTGTGGCTAATATGAAGTCTCGCGCATAATAGTTTATGCGCATGCGTCCTTACTTCTTCTATTGTTCTGGTGTCTCCGAAGGGACCGTCTTACAGCACCCCTAGAGGTGTGGCATGTGTATTGCATCATTTTCAGCAAGCATTGCGTTGCCATATGGACCTGATATTTTACTGATCGTTGCCCATTTGGACGCGATATATTTTTAAATAACATCTTGTTGCCGTTGTCGTGTGGATGTAGCCCAAGACTCAGCGGACTTCAATGACTCAAGATAGCAGAGAGAGCCAATGACCCACAGATCACCCTAACAACCCTCTAGGCTGCTAACACCATTCACACCTGGCCCCCAGGGACCCTAACACCTACAGGATGACAAAGGTTCAATGATCCATGTGACCTCAACAACTCTCCTTAGGGTTCCTTTTGGTCCACTAGAGGATAAATACCTGGAACTCCCCACTAGTCAGACAGAACTAAAGAAGCCTTTTGGATGAGAGATGAAACATCTACAAGAATTTCAAGCAAGTTCAGTCGCCTTTTTTTTAGCACCTCCGGTTTACTATGACCTGGATGACTGAGAACCTTCACAGACATATTTACGTCAGTCCCAGATGAGGTTAGACACTGGGCTAAATGTCAGCAAGAAGGAAAATGTTACGGGGTCATTTTATCCTAGACGAGATGCACACCATCTCATTTTCTTGCATTCAGGTGAGCCTTTAGGGAATCTTATTTTCTCCACTGGAAGGGCACCCATTAGGGCACTTCATCATGTTTCCTTGCATGTAGCAGCACCCTATAGGGCACTCCATCATGTATTCTGCAGCAGAAAGGAACCCATTATGGTACTACTTCATGTTTCCACACATGTAAGGGCACCAGATAAGGCATTTCATCTCGTGTTTTTTTTTTTTTTCTCCATTTGAAGTGCACTTCATCACATTTTCTCCACTGTAAGGGCACCTTAGGTAGAGGTTTTATCTACCATTGGTGCACCCTAGAGGGCCTTTTCACAGCATTTCTTTTAACTGTGGGGGCACTGGGACACTGGCACACCCTGCCAACTCCCTTAAGTCTGCCTGTGATTTGCACCATTTCTAGCTCCAGTCATGTGCCCAATTTCAGGGCATAAATTTGAACAGTTACCTAGTTACAGTACCATTCACTTTGCAATGGAAACAAGTCAAGTCAAATGCCGCTTTTCCACTACCAACGCGGCTGAGTTGGGCTGAGCTGTGCCGTGCTGAGTCGAGCTGAGCGGGGCTGTTGGGGTTGCATTTCGACTACAACCGTGCTGAACCGTGCTGGCTGGAAGTGGGTGGACACATTGGGTGGAGTTAGCGAAAGTGGGTGGACGTCACGTGATGTCGTTAGGCGGCGCAAACAGTGACATCAGTGATCTTTTAAGCGGTAGACTCATGACCCGGATAGTAAACAATAAACATGGAGGACATGGAGTCGTTAGTGTTGCTGGTCTTGGTGCTGTGGCTTGTTGTCACCGACAACGCCAACAGATACTGGCAAGAGTGTATATATGAGGCGAGGCCCATAAGGCTTCAGAAATTCTCGTAATTCGTAATTATTCTTCTTCCGGGTTTACGGTGTTTACAGATCCCAGCGTGCTCGCAGGGCGTGTGTGGGCATGTGAGGACACTCCTCCTCACCAATCAGTGCACAGGGGAGTGTCTCCTCACGCCCCTAGCCCCACTCGGCTCGGTTTGGCTCGCTTCAGCCCTACTCCAAAACCATGCGAGTTTTGGGTGCTAAGTAAGGCTGAAGTGAGCTGAGTCGTGCTGCTCTGAGGTAGTCGAAACACGAGCCGTGTCGGGCTGAAGTGAGCTGAAGTGAGCTGAAAAAGGGTAGTGGAAAAGGGCCAAAAAGTCCCTCTCACGCCAGAATCTGGTCTTTCCAGGCAGTCTCCTGTTCCAGGACTAACCAACTCTTTAAGGCATGTAGGTGGGGCGCCGATCTCAGTTTTGATAGCCCTCAGTCTCTCGCCTATACAGCTAGGGTTATAGTAGGGGGTTAGTCCTCTGTTAATGGAGTTTGACTTCCCCACTTGCATCTGTATTGCAGCGTGCCTTGTCAGACGGTAGTAGGTACCATTTTTATGATCTGTAGAAGTAACAGCAATAGCCTACAGTAAGTACCATAATTCCAATACCTTACTATACTTTTACCACTTGTTTGAATCTTCTGTAATTTAATAATGTGCACCCACTTTTCTGAAGTGTTAAGAAAAGCATCTCAGCATGCAACAGCAGAAGACCACATTGGGTTCCACTCCTGCCAGCCATGAACAGGAATCTTAGAATCAAGAACAAGCTCCTATTAAAGTGGCCGGTGAGTGTATACTAAACTATCTCAGGGACGTTCCACAAAATTAAAAGGCAACTATAAATGGATAAAATTGACAAAATTAATTGTTGGCAAATTGCTGTGGTACAAGAGGAATAAAAAAAAAAAACACTTCATGCTGTGCTGTTACAGGAAAAATCAACTACGCACCATGACACCACTCTGTTGTCGAGTATTTAATTCTTTAGAGTGTAAAGTTGGACTGTAAGCACTGATAGTTTTTATAATGCTGAAGGAAAAGTGATTTTTTTTGTTTACTCCTTACAAAGTCCATATGCATGAAGGTCGCAGCAAAATTCTTCCCCAGCCGTACAGTTACAATGCGCCGTGATCACTTCTCCGTCTTGTTTAACTAAGATCCAGGTCTTTAAAGGGGTTTCTGATGATCTTTGTGAATGACTTAGCTAGAGATAAGAGCCAACACAAGTGAGAATCAAGCCAACTGTTGTTTGTGTACACTTCAACTTGCAGCGCTTTGTTGTAAAGACGTGAACGAAAAGCTTAAAAAAAAAAACCTTACACAGGAAAAAAAATACAGGATTCATTCGGCAGTGACTTGATACCCAGGTCCTTGACCCAGCCATATACAATATTTCCATGGTCCGTGGAATGGCCTTCGGTTATAGAAGATTATAACAATCAACCCTGTTGATCATCTGAAACTAGCGATATTCCACAGCTTATAAAAACAAAGAAGCAGTCTTCAGCCTTTGCCTCTCAAGGTTCCGAAGCACTCGACAGCCGAACAGGCCTGTCAGACTGATAAAACTCCCAAACCAAGAAGGGTTCTTTTTCAGGTATGTATAATGTTCAGTGTATCTCACTAGTGGCATTTACTGAAGAAAATGCATTTATACTGAACATGACATAGCAGATTAGTAGGTTCTCAAAGTCCCCCCCCCCCCGAAATCAAGTTTTATTTAGCTAATCACTTGTTTTGATAAGACATTTTGAGATTTGATGATGTTGTACAGTATGGTAGACTCGGTCTAGACTCTTACCTTCTCACCAAGCTTGATTTGGATTCAGATTTTCCTGCTGTAAACCCTTGACATGTTCTCCACCTCTTTAAATCACCAATTTCATTGTCTTCCATGACAGAGCATGGCAAAAATCGCTCCGCTCACATCGCTTTCACATAAAATTAATCTGACATCTGCTACATTGCACAACTACCAACCCCAGCTATCCACCATAATTTATTGCAATAAACAAGTGATGTACTTATGCTTGGGGACTATTGGTGGCTCTAAATTGACCGTGGGTGTGAACGTGAGTGTGAATGGTACTTTGTCTCTATGGCTACATCCACACGACAACGGCAACGAGATGTTATTTAAAAAAATATCGCGTCCAAATGGGCAACGATCAGTAAAATATCAGGTCCACATGGCAACGCAACGCTTGCTGAAAACGATGCAATACACATGCCACACCTCTAGGGGCACTGTAAGACGGTCCCTTCGGAGACACCAGAACAATAGAAGAAGTAAGGACGCATGCGCATAAACTATTATGCGCGAGACTTCATATTAGCCACAAAGTCAGGAAAATCTGTTCGTAAAATTACATTATAATGACCAAATACAATGAAAAGTATTTTTCCAGTCTCACCTGTGAAAGGTAATCCCATGTGATCTCGTTTGGACGGCAAACCTGTTGGTACAGTTAAACGCAGCTAATCTTTATTCTCCGCTTTGACCTATCCAATATGGCGGCGAGGATTACGTATCATTCTACGCGGAAGGCGGCATCTTTAATGGTCCGGAATAAATTGAATGCTACACATTGATGGATTAATTTGCTCTTCTACGCCCTTTTTGAGGAATGTATTGTAGGACAGTTGCTGCGTTCATGTGCTATGGGAAGATGATATTTTCCAGTTGGGAAGTGGTATTTACCAGTGTGTTGTGTTCACATGCTTTTGTTGTTGTTGTTGACAAATTAAAGATGGTGGACCAGATTCAAGTTAGCAATAGTTAGTTAGCTATCGTTAGCAATCTGGATAGGTAAAAACAAACCATAACACATTTTTAAAGGAAACGGATTTCTAACGTATTATATTACACTTGTTAATGACGCAACATTGCATAGACACAAAAAACTACCCGCTAGTACTAGTAAAAAAAACCTTTAGTAGCGTACAATGCTTAACATTCAAGTGTCTTGTACCTCTCGCCGCCATGTTCAAAAGGTTAAAGTTCATCTCATCTCGGCAACTCGTGTATCAAAATTTTCTACGAGTTGCCCAGTGGAAAATACCACAAGAGGGGGCGTTCATGTGTGCTTTCTATGTCGGCATTTGGTATTTACCATAATTCCCATAGCACATGAACGCAGCATAAAACCAACATGTGAAGAGGTGAGATCGCTCCTTTTTTTCCCTATTTTTGCTGGCGGGATTGACTCTGCCCTAAGGGCAGAGTCTCTCTCTCTCTCTCTCTCTCTCTCTCTCTCTCTCTCACTTTGCACCATTACACAATAAATAATCACAGTGAAAATATTTTGTAAGCGCGTTTCATGAACCAAGTTATAGGATTTGTTGACAACTCGCATCGAGTTCGTTACACTTCTACCCGGCGTGAAGCACTCACAGTCATGTGGTTGTGACGTCATCGTAAACAAATCCGTTCTACTCATCCAGACGACTTCACAACGGCAACGTTGCCAGATCTTTCCACTCTGGAACCCGTTCTCAAAAAGATTGCGTTTTGGGCACCCAAAATGCCGGTGCCGTGTGGACGCCAGGCCTAAACGATAAGCAATTGTATCGGAGTCACCTGAATCCGTTGCCGTGTGGACAGGGCCTATGTGTCAGCCCTGCAATGACCTGGTGACTTGTCCAGGGTGTACCCCGCCTCTCGCTCATAGTCAGCTGGGATAGGCTCCAGCTTGCCCGTGACCCTGCACAGGATAAGCGGTTATGGATAATGGATGGATGGATAGAAGGAAAGGGTTTGTAAAACCTTAATGTGTCAGTCTATGAGGAATGTCTTGGAATTCTTGGCCATCTGATTGGAAGACAGAAGCTTCGACTTGGACACTCGAGGAAAATAAGACAAGCTGGATAAGAACAAATTCATCCAGATGTGCAACACTGTCTTCTTTCTCTCACTTCAGTTTTCATTGCATTTGCTAGATATAAAAGGAAACATTAAAATGAACCAGAGTTTCAAATTGGTGACCGTCATCTATGACTAGCTCAAGGTTCTAGAAAACCAAGAATGGGCTCCACTTGAATGCTTTCTGCACCTTGACATGCTTTTAAAGGAATCTTCAGTGAATCATCACACTTCAGAGCTCTCCATGTGACTTAAATGGATAAGCTTCACCCAGAGACATGACTCAGAGCTCTTATACAAAATCACCTCTACTTAGCTTTCTCGGTCATAACTCTCAAAATGAGTCCATAAGCAGTTTGCTCTCACACCTAAAACACACATGTAGGGAAAGTAACCTTTATATTGGTGACCCATCTTGTCTAATTGTCATCGATTGCTGTAGTCGGATCGTATCTCAAAAGAGACTCCTAGAACAGATAGATTGCCAGGATAGCAGGGTCAGTCTTGAATATTGGGAAGTGCTGACTCGATCGTTGGGCTGCTGATCAGAAGATAGTGAGTTTAAAACCCAATACCACCAAGCTGCCATGGATGTGTCCTTGAGAAAGGCATTCAACCTTCAACTGCCCAGCTGTATCCTGTCTCGGTTGTAAGTCACTTTGGAGAAAAGCCTCAAGCAACGGTAAACAAAGCACTGAAATGTTTGGACAGTTCAGATAAATCTGCTCTTAGTCTACTTATTGCCCTTCACTACAGTCTTTCATGACTATGGTGTGGTGAAAAGCATGTATCACATTACCATGAACAGTAGCTTCAAGGCAGGCAATTGCTCAGGGCCCTGAGTTTTGAAGGAAACTCTTGACGGCCAACACTCTTTGCTTAAATATCCTTAAAGGACATGGGACATGGATTTTTTTCTGGGTATAATTATGTATAAAGGACATAAGAAATGCCATCTAAATCACTGCAGGGCGTCAAAAATGTGAAAATCATCACATTATTCAACTTTTTTATACATCAGCGTAAAACAATGATTCGTTAATTAGCTAAGCGGTCACGTGACCCGTGACGTCACAAAAACTTTCCAAGGAGCCAGCGTTTGGGTATCTAATGTAAACAGGTTACCGAAATGGACACCATCGACAGTGACATTCCCGATGTTTCACAGAGATGTGAAGTTAGACCCTATCAATTCGAACCGATAGCTGGAAATTCACATGAACATAGACCTTGTCTTTACTCTGACGGGTCAGATGATTCTGAGAGTGAGAGTTCATTCAATCCCCATGAAACTGAAAGCGGTCGGCTCGATAACACTTCCTGGTAAGTTAAAAACAATTCTGCTCAAAGGCTAATGATCTGTTGAAAGAAGTATTATTTTTGTATCATACATTGAAAGTTCATCATAGATCTAGCTAAAGTCCATTGCAAGCTAGTTTTTTTTGGCTGATATTTTTCGAGATTGATTGAGATACAATGCTTCCAGAGTCCGAGATGAAAACATTCAAAATGGCGAAACGAGTCAGAATTATGATAATCAATAATTGATACACTCAAAATTATAATACTAATCCTTACCGCATGAGGCCCATGGTAAAACCACACTTCCAGGAGGGGCTGCCGTCTGCCTCCCAAGCCGGCCGAGAGCGCTCCTCGTCAGGCACGGCCAGGCGGGCGAATGCCCTGGTCCGTCCGCCCTGTCTAAAAAATAATGGTACAACTCCGAGTGAAGGTATCAATGCGCTGTCGAAGCGCGCAGAAGGTGTTAGTACGCCTGTCATTATAGTGCGGACTTTCCATAGCATAGAAAATCGCTATGTTTCAATTTGTGTAACTGAACTTGTTTCATATCACTGGTCATATAAACCTATGTAAACAGGAAAACCGCGGAAGAGTTTGGTCGCATCTAACTACAGCCCCAAAAAATACCATTGGCCATACTGAGCCTAGCTACATTGCTAACAGGAGTGACAGCGCGTCTGACTGACTGGGAGGTCGCAATACACCATGATGTTCAATGTACGTTAAACACTCTAAAAACGAAACAATTTTCTTGTCATCCAAGACACAAAAACTATTTTGTCGCATTCGTCATCATCACGATTCACACTTCTCCATATTCATCTACCCGCTTGTGCTGTACCCGAAAGTTTTTGTGACGTATGATCACGTGACAGCGGCTCTTCCGGTTGTAAAATATGCATATCGGAGCTCGAGCAGAAATGCCATATAATCATCACGAATATAACGATTTTGCAGAATTTAATAGATGATTTTGTATTTGTTGATGCAATTATTTCATATTTTTAATGGAAAGAAACTGATATAGCGTGCATTTATGTTTCATGTCCCATGTCCTTTAAAAGCTTGGTCTTTTATACAAATCCACTCACTGGGCACTTTATTAGAAAGACCCATACATCCACCTGCTGTTTAATGCAGTTCTCTAATCAGCCGATCCCTTGACAGCAGCATAATCATGCAGATAATGCAGATACAGTACAAATCCAGAGCTTCAGTTCATGTTCACTTCAAACATCAGAACGGGAAAAACTGATCTCAAAGTGTGACTTTCTTTCACTGTGGCATGGGTGTTGGTTTGAGCCAGATGGACTGGTTTGAGTATTTCAGAAACTGCTGATCTCCTGGGGTTTTCACACACAACAGTCTCTAGAGTTGATATAGAAATGGTGCGAAAAACAAACATCGAGTGAGCGACAGTTCTGTTGGTGGAAATGTCTTTTTTTTCTCAATTTAACAAAACAAAAGACAGTTGTGCATAGACAGTGAATACAAGACGTGTAATGAACAAAGGGAAGAGGTAGATTTTTAAAGTGTAAATTAAATCCTTAAGTGATTCGTACAGTATCAGCGATTTGTAGTATATACACCATAGCAGTCAAAAGTTTATACACCCCTACTCATTCATAGGTTTTTCTGTATTTTGACCATTTTCTCCACTGCCTAATAATACCGAAGACGCCAAAAATCAAACATGGAGAACATGTATGGATTATGTGAGAAACAAACAAAAATTCTTCAAAGTAGCCACCATTTACACCCCCCCCATTTTCCCCCCTTTCCTTCTCTCCCTTTTTCTTACACAGTTTATACAGAATGGTGCAAAAAAAAAAAAAACGTTGAGAGAGTGAGCGACAGTTCTGTGGGTGGAAACAAACGCCTTGTTGATGAGAGGTCAGAGGAATATGGCCAGACTGGTTCGAGGTTTTTTTTCTTTTTTTTTTTTTTTTTGCCAGGAAGGATATAGTAACTCGTAGCAACTCTTTACAACCGTGGTGAGCAGAAAAGCATCTCATCATGCAACAGCAGATCACCACATTAGGTTCCACTCCTAGAATCAAGAACAAGTTCCTCTTAAAGTGGCCAGTGAGCGTATATACAGGCTCTAAAAGCCAACAGGTGTAGCCTTCATGATGGAACAATTGTTTAATTGGTAAGCTTGATCTAGCACAACATTTAGCATAATGCTCACACTATCCTTATGAAGTGGCCTAGTGGTTAGCGTGTCCACCTCTCGATTGGGAGATTGCAAATTCTACTCGCAGTCGGGTCATACCAAAGACCATCATAAAAATGGTACCTACTGCCATCTGGCAAGGCACGCTGCAATACAGATGCAAGTGGGGAGTGAAACTCATGGTTACCAGAGGACTAGCCCTCCACTGTAACCCTAGCTATGTAATAGGTGAGAGGCTGAGGGCTATAGAAACGGAGATCGCGCCACCCAATGTGCCATATGGTGTAGGAAGGACTTTTACACTATCCTCTAATTGGCTCATTGTGTTGATTTTATATAAAGGCATCTCCTTACCATGAGTGCAATAAGGGGGGGGGGGGGGGGGGGGATGCCAGGAGGACCCCTTTGCAGTTTTCTAGAACACTCCCTAGGATCTCCTCTGGCCATACAAAATGGCACCACTTAGGAAAAAAAAAAAAAAACATATGCACAATATTTTACACCTATAAGACCATGTTGCTATTCCAACATCCAAATTGAAGACCAATAAATAAGCCATCCCAGGTCAAACCATCCCATTAGACACAATTACCGTATTGACTTGCATAGATACAATGTCCTACTTTTCTTCCACCTTGTTACCCAAGGAATGAATAAAGGCACATTTAACAATTTCAATGGTTAAAATCCATAACCCTTTTTTTTTTTTTTTTGTGGTTTGACCATTTCTGGCAGCAGAGAGTAATTGCACTGAAATTCGGTGAGCCAGAAAAAAAAGGATCAATCATAGAAGGAAAAAAAAGTTCACAAGCAAGCAAGAACTTCAATTTCAAATGCATGTGCCTACTTGTGGAGTACGAAATGAAAGCATGATAATGAATGAAAAATGAAAAGCAAATCCATGTGCATGAGGAATACAGATTTAGCTGGAAAATTGTTGAAATTAAAATACCTTTTTTAAGAAACTGGATGTGTGTGTGCAGCTATCAGTGGTTGAAATGGGATGAAATATGATGCTCTGAAGCATCAGGTCAGTACACAATCACATGCGTAACAAGCTCCCTTCTCTTGCAGCTCTTTCTGGGTAAGTAATTCATGTTGCATTCGGTTCACATCACCACATCCAAAACGCCAAAGTGGAGTGAAGCCATTTGAATTTGACTTGTATATTGAAACACACAGCTAGTCAATATGGATTTAGGGAATATTTAATAAAGGTTCTCAGAACCACTTCTTTCTTATGGTGCTTTGGCATGTTTAGGATTGAGCCCATGTTTTCATCGAACCTGGGTGCACTCGTCTTCTCATATGCTTTTTTTTTTAAGCAGCATGGTTATCCAGAAAATCTGAAGTAGCCAGCTAAGAGGGGGGTAGTAGGTGGCGCTGGAATTTTCAGTGGCGAAGCTAGGGGTGAGGAGGCATGTTCCCTCAGAACATTTTGGAATTTACATGCTTTCTGGTGCATTCTCCACTCATAACTTACTAACCATTTCCCTGTAAAATCCGTATGAAATTTCCCTCCAGATGTCTGTGTGCTGCCTGGCTCTGTAACATAACATCAAAAGTCAAAGTCCCTCCCACACTAGGGGAGCATTGGGTGCAGCACCAATCCTCATTTCTATAGCCCACGGCCTCTTGCCTATTATTTAGCTAGGGTTCCAGTGGGGGGCTGGTCCTCTGGTAACCGCAAGAGTTTGACTCCCTACCCGTCAGGTGGCAGTAGGTACCATTTTTATGATGGTCTTTGGTATGATGCAACCACAAGTAGAATTCGCAGTCTCCCAGTCAAGAGGCAGACACGTTAACCAGGGCTTTCCCCAGGAAAAAAATAAAAAATAAAGTCATCAGAGCCATGCTACTGATTCGGAGCTCAGCCCGTAAGGCCTGGCTTGGCCCGGAGGGCCCCAAAGGCTGCTAGGAGTTCCGGGAGCATGCTCGCCTGGAAAATTTTGAAATTAGAGAGACTTCAAATGGTGCATTCTGGTGGCGTCTAGGGCTGATTTAGGCACAATTCAACTTTATTAAATTTGCTGTTTTTTTACCTTATCACATATCTCATCTCATTATCTGTAGCCGCTTTATCCTGTTCTACAGGGTCGCAGGCAAGCTGGAGCCTATCCCAGCTGACTACGGGCGAAAGGCGGGGTACACCCTGGACAAGTCGCCAGTTCATCACAGGGCTGACACATAGACACTCAGTGCGTTTACATGCACATAGAGAGAATTGAATTTCTGCTGTTGCTCGACTGAAATCGAAGTTCAAAATGCCATGTATACACCTTAATTCGGCTGAAATCGGTCGGCATGACAACGAATCATGACAACGGCATGAATCTTTTCTTTTTGTGGCATTGTTTGCACTGTTTAAAATTTAGCTCACTTACTGTATCACCAAATACATGTGTACAGCTGTTGCATAGCTGTGAATTGTGTACATAAACAAGTCATTGTATTTGTGTGTGTGTGTATATATATATATATATATATATATATATATATATATATATATATATATATGTCCAACATCCGAAGAATGTCAATAAAAACAAAACAATTGAACTTTTTGTGTGTTTATTAAGACATAAGTTAAATTGTAAGCAAAAAATGGACTTTAGAAAAATATACAATTGTGCAAAATAAGTTGTCTTACAAAACAGTGGTCTGCGCAGGACAGTTTGTAGCCATACAGTCTGTTAGAGCAAGCCTAACAGCTTGAGCACGGAACTTGTGAACACGGAACTGCCAGTGTTGCCAGATTGGGCGGTTTTAAGTGCATTTTGGCGGATTTGAACATGTTTTGGGCTGGAAAACGTCAGCAGTATCTGGCAACACTGCTGATCACTTTGTTTATACTCTTGAATAGCTCTTCTTCATGACGACAACCGGAAGTGTACCAACACGATGGGGCGTGTAGCGCCACCTGTGGCTCGGGTGCACAATGTACCTCACACAATAGCTCGATTTCCTTGCGTGCATGTAGGATTGGATTTCTCTGGCACCCCTGCTGGGACCCTTAGCTCGATTACCGACAGCAGCTCGATTTGGATGTGCATGTAAACGCACTGACAGACAACCATTCACACTCTCATTCACACCTACGGTCAATTTAGAGTCACCAGTTAACCTAACCTGCATGTCTTTGGACTGTGGGGGAAACCGGAGCACCCGGAGGAAACCCACACGGACACGGGGAGAACATGCAAACTCCACACAGAAAGGCCCTCGCCGGCCACGGGGCTCGAACCCGGACCTTCTTGCTGTGAGGCGACAGCACTACACCACCATGTTGTCTCACATGCAAGGGGCAAAATTTAAAGGGCAAAATTAAATCTGAAATGAAAAAAAACTCTTCATACCACACCTTCATTTTCCAATTCCAGGATGCCAGGAACAGAATCAAGGTCAAATCATGCAACAGCGCCATCTAGCGACCAGTAGCTAGAACACATTTTGTATGGTTGTGAATGGCAATCAGTGCATGCAGCAAAACCCAAAATTTAAGTGCAGAAAGTATTCTGCATTGGTCAATTTATGGTATTGATTTTTTTTTTTGGGTGTGCAAGTGACAGTGCAGCGCTGATGTTGCACAGCATGGCAGAGCGTTGTGTACACATGCTTTGGGGAAAGCCCTGCTAACTACAGTGCTAGGCCAGCTCGCAGTAACAACTACATACACGGTGGTGTGGTCCAGCTCAGCCAATCAGAGCATGAGAATCGATCAATAAATACGGCATTGCTTCCAGTCATGCTAGACCTAAATCGAAGACAGTTTCGTGGTGGAATAATTGGATTTGCAGCAAATTATGGGAAGCGGAGATGATCTAAAAAAAATCACTTAAACACTGAAAAGCAAGTTTTGTTTTTTTTTTTCTTCCTGGGATCGAGTAGCCTGCGGAGACCATCTGTGTAGGTGGAGAAAACCGCCAGTCACCGGCGCTTGTGGGCATCTTTGCATCTCTGAAGCAGGAATCAATGCATTAATTACAGCACAACCTCAAGTGTTTAATTCCTTGCTTAAAGTCTGAACGATGAAAAGTGTATTATGAGTACATTTCCAGACACACCCATTCCTACACACTCTTCAGGTAATGTGGTTTGCTTCCAGTTTTTTTTATTGCATGTAGTATAAAACTGCATCAAAATAAATAAATAAATCAATAAATAAAGTCCATTTCAGTTTGATTCAGAAACCAGGTCTTACAAATGAGAAACCGTTATCAGTTATCAGTATCATTGAGAGATTGGAATTGGAATCCCAGCAACACCAGTGAGCCACACTGTACGTGCGATCTGGGTGGGAGGGATGGCATTGTCTGTCTGCCCTGTCAATCACAGCAACACCAGCCAATCGTAGACATCTGTGAGCTCATGTATGTGTAAGAGGGTAGACAGAGCTTTAGATTAATTTGGAAAGAAAACCAAAACCTTTCCACCGTTTACATATACACACACACACACCTCCATATAGACCCAGAGGTTCTTACTTTTGGAGCGATCAGCCAATTACCAGCTTTTCTGATAAGGTCTTAGTGCTTACACTTCAGGTTCATATTGACATTACTGCTAACTGCACCCACAGTTTGATTTCGGCTCCGTGGGCGTATTACATCATGCATGGCGGCTCTATGACAGGGTGGTAATTTAATTACCCTAATGGAGAGTTGGAGCGTCAGTCATTTCTGCTCCGCTGCTGTAATACTGCACTCTCGTAAAGTGGAAAAGCACATGAGCAGCACATTGCTGTTGAGCAAGGTTTTATAAAAGTTTAAGGCATCTACAGTACTGACGATGCAGTAGGTATAATAAGTACGTACACCTGCTGCTCTGACTTCCCCACTGTTGGACTGAATATTTGCAGCCCCACACCAAGAGAGATGCAATGGACTGAAAAATGGAGGGGGGGAATCTCATACAGAGGGCATGTCGGAGCAGAGCTGATTGCATGCTCCAATTTATTTTCAAGCTATGCTATAAATTTGTTTGCTGTACCTGTGATCTCTGTTTAAAGCAGTTGTGCAATAAAACATGATGAAAAGTTTATGGCATCATCGCAGTGCAGGACAAACTTAAATCCCACTTCAGGTGTTTACACATACAGCGCGATTTGTTCTTCCAAAAATATTTCTTTTTTTGAATGACACAAAAGGAACACATACATGTCAACCTATACGGAATGTCCGTATTTTATACGGATTTGATTCAATAAACGTAGTATACGGGCGTATAAATAAAGTTATACGGATTCTTTAAAAAAACTTCAATATTTATTTAGAGCTATAATCAATTCCCACGATGATAAAAGAGCGCATAACATTTACAAATGTACTGTACACCACAGACAGCCAGTAAAGAGTCTTATGAAATCGCGCGTTATCTTGTGGTAGCGAGACTTCGTTCCACTTTTGATCATGCGCACACCGCATTGCGAGAATCCCACCAACCGTGAAGTCATAGACATATAAACATAGACGCCACCTTCTGCGTCGAATCATACGTCATCCTCGCCGCCATATTGGATGTGGCAAAGTGGAGATTCTTCAACCGTCTCTGGTATAGCGTCTAGACAGTAGCCGAGAATAAAGATGCCTCATTCATGTGCTGCGTTTAACTGTACCAACAGGTTTACCGTCCAAACGAGATCACATGGGATTACCTTTCACAGGTGAGACTGGAAAAATACTTTTCATTGTATTTGGTCATTATAACGTAATTTTACGAACAGATTTTTCTGACTTTGTGGCTAATATGAAGTCTCGCGCATAATAGCCGCTCGGTGAAACCTGTCTCCAAACAACGAAGTATTTCCTTCGTAACTACGTTGATAACACTTTGTGTTTTTGTCAAACATTGGAGCTTTGTATTCATTCTGAAGGTTTATTGTTATTAATATTGAATAAAAAGTAACTGGGATATATCATTGTTAATTATCATTCAAATTTTAGGTAAATTATTTTAATTTGCATCTTATACGGACTTTATAAGGGAAATACGGATTTTGGAGGTTGGTTATACAGGTTTGATTGACCAAAGGTTGACATGTATGGGAACACCTTCAACCAATCAGGGTGCAGGTCATGGAAGCGTCATTGGCGGAGACTCTCGTTCAGTTTGTGTCTCAAAACCAGGCACTGTTTGACCAAGTCAACAAAAATGATAAAAGAGAACATCTTAGACAACAAATAGGAGAGGCGCTCAGGAATGAAAACACTGTCCGGTCCATACCTCCTTTGTGATGTAGTGAAGCTTCTTATCAGTCTCAGCATCTCCTGAACCAAGCAGGGAACCTCCTTCTGTTCATACTCTCTCAGAACACAAAGTACATTATGGTACCTTTAGTGGGACAATGGCTTGTTGCTGTGGCAGGACCCTCTAAAGGTACTTATTTGTACAGACTGATTGGGGACACATATGCAACTTTTTGGCCCTAAAAAAGGTACACATAGCTACTTTGAGGTCTAATAATGAGCCCTAGGGGGTATATTAGTGTAGATTGTACCTTAGGGGACAGAAATGGACTCCTACTGTACCCCTATTTCTAACAGTGTGCCTACTTCAAGAGAGGATGTATCCAAAATTCTTTTCCACCTTCTTTTGTGAAAGAATAAGCACCAACTCACTCATTCATCGTCACACAATTGTTTTTTGTAGAATGTTTGCGTTGTGTTTAAAGCTAGACTGCCTTTCAGATTTTTCAAGTGTAGGTCCTAAAAAGAATTTTTCCCAACACCCAATTATTTTTGTTTAGTGGACCAAAAGCTACTCAATTCGAATCACGGACTTGATTTTATTTTTTTTTTAAATAGAACAATTCATGAATTTAAAGCCATGTGGCCCTAAATTCTCGGTTATTTTTTCCTGCTTCACCATGACCCAATTCAAGATACTACATCATGCATCGCATCACGTGGTGGGCTTTCCCCGTTCGCGCAAGGCATTGTGGGATACAAATTTGAAACAGGAGAGAAAAATAGAGGACACGAGTGTGCGAATGAAATGTGAAAGACCAACTAGAGTAACGGAAAGCAAGACGACGTTATATGTGAAGGAAAGGAAACGCAGGACCAAACTAATAAATATCGGCGTCAGCGAGCACCTCGGTGTGATTAGCTGTTCGTTTAGCGACAGAATGATGGAACCGTCAGTTCACGGTCAAAGGTAAGCCTGTGCATGCGCACACACAGACTTCCTCTGTCTGCTTGGCTGCATGAAGCGAGCGATTTCATGCACATTATTTGCGAGGGAATCCCGTCAAATTAAACAACTTCCCAGCCACAGAATGGCCTGGGTTTTTTTTGGAGATATTACAGAAATAAACATGGGCGGCATGGTGGTGTAGTGGTTAGCGCTGTTGCCTCACAGCAAGAAGGTCCGGGTTCGAGCCCCGTGGCCGGCGAGGGCCTTTCTGTGCAGAGTTTGCATGCTGTCCGCGTGGGTTTCCTCCGGGTGCTCTGGCTTCCCGCACAGTCCAAAGACATGCAGGTTAGGTTAACTGGTGACTCTAAATTGACCGTAGGTGTGAATGTGAGTGTGAATGGTTGTCTGTGTCTATGTGTCAGCCCTGTGATGACCTGGCGACTTGTCCAGGGTGTACCCCGCCTTTCGCCCGTAGTCAGCTGGGATAGGCTCCAGCTTGCCTGCGACCCTGTAGAACAGGATAAAGCGGCTAGAGATAATGAGATGAGATGAGAAATAAACATACATCACAAGGACCAAATTTCAGAGGAAACTAAATTTCACCGATTTTATGAAATCAAAACGCCGTCTCGCTTTAACATGAACATAAGATGAGATTTGTTTGGTGAATGATCTAATTTTCCTCTTGTAATGAAAGAGTTGCATAATTTCAGTAATGGTAATTAAAGCACAATACATACTGTATATGTAGAGGTTGGGTTCTGTTCCTTTGTTTAGATCAGGAACTACCGTACTTAATATGGTACACCCTGACTGTAAGGTGAGTGATGGTTAAGGTTGGCGGAATGATATGGCGTAAGGTGAGGAGGTCATGGATCATGATGTTGAGTGGTGAGTTGTCCGAGAGTTGTGGCGGACATTAAAGTGAATCGAGTGAGCAGAAAAGCCGTCCCTGTGTTTTCTCTTCTCCCACGACCCCAAGTTAACTTTTAAAAGCAGTCTAGGAAAAGCCATGTTACAGTGAATGAGTGTTGCGTCAAATTCGTGAGTGATTCCCCCCCCCCCATCATTCTTTTTTTCCCCACATTGTGCTGCATGTGTAGCGGAAAAACCTTTATTATACAGAATGCAGCACGATGAAAGACAGATTTCCACTTTGGTAATACGAGTTATTCAGGGTGGCACGGTGGTGTAGCAGTTAGCATGGTTGCCTCACAGCAAGAAGGTTCTGGATTCGAGCCCAGCTGCTGATGAGGGCCTTTCTGTGCGGAGTTTGCATGTTCTCCCCGTGTCCGTGTGGGTTTCCTCCAGGTGCTCCAGTTTCCCCCACGGTCCAAAGACATGCAGGTTAGACTAATTGGTGGCTCTAAATTGACCGTAGGTGTGAATGTGAGTGTGAATGGTTGTCTGTGTCTATGGTGGTGTTTACATTAGACCGTATCAGCGGATCATCAGATTAACGTTTTTAAAACGATTCGCGTGCACACAGCAACACCAATACACAATTTGCGTGCACACAGCAACGCCAATACACGGATACGCTAATCACATGACTAATTAGACGGCACGTCACATGATCCCAGTGCATATCGGGCATGCGCAAGTCACTCACCACTTGCAAGTGGAAGGATGGCAAGCGAACACCTTCTCCAGCAGATAAACACACCTGGCTGTGATGTTCATGTTCTCACTGAGTTTAAGCGCCTGAAGGAGGTAAATAAGTTGAAATGTGTAAATAAACCTCAGTGCGGCTCAGCGCTTCCTCCTGCGCTCCAAATCACTCCGCCCTGAACAGCGAGTGCCCTCTGGAGGGCGCGCACTCCGGCCCTGCGCAGCTCACAGAGCGCGCGAGTGAAGCGCACGAGCAGTGATTCGGGATTGAGCCGCTGTGTGTGTGATCCCAACGCCAGCGAATCAGGAAGGTGGATGTCACAGTGACGTTGTCCAATGACGACGTCAGCTAGAGCTCAGCACTGCGTTTCCTCGTTCCTCAATGTTTATACAGCACTGGATCAGATACGAACTGGGTTGAATACGTGGGCCCTGGCGGATTCAAGTTGTTCCGCCTGTGGAGTCGTTTCCCGGCGTTTTAATGTGCACGGACAGTGCATCCACGACGAAAACGAGACGGATACGGTCTAATGTAAACACCACCTATGTGTCAGCCCTGTGATGACCTGGCGACTTGTCCAGGGTGTACCCCGACTTTCGCCCGTAGTCAGCTGGGATAGGCTCCAGCTTGCCCACGGCCCTGCACAGGATAAGCGGTTACGGATAATGGACGGAAATTCTTTTTATGCTGTTTCAATTGGCTGAGCTAACTGCAAGTGACCGCCTACAAATAATGGTCTGCTTATGCACAATTACTTCGCACTTTTTTTGGTCAACATGGCCCGCTTCTCTAAATTGACAGACAGACAGACAGACAGACAATGAGTTGGCTTCTTTAATTGAAAATAACAGTGAAAGCACAAAAGAGAGACTAAACTTGCCATTAATGTTTTTTTTCGAAAATATCTAAAATAAAGAATTTTTATAAGATGAGCTCATCACTTCAAAATAGAAGCTTGCAGTGGTTGAGAATTCTCAAAAAAAAAAGTGACTGCATCTGATTTCTTTTATCTTAGACTCGTTGCACAAGCTTTATAATTAGTTTTTCCAAAAAAAATAATAATTTGAATGATAAAACAAAACGGTTCTCAAACTCTTTTCACAAAATATGATTTGTTCATGTCTCGCAAGCAATTATTTGCCTCTGCTTTCAGCATTAGCAAATTATTTTGTGGCAGTGGGGGCGTGGCCAAGTGTCGGATTGTGAATGAGGGTGGGGCCAGTGAAGGTGAGTCGCAAGGTCAGTACGCCTGTTGTTGATTAATGTGGTGTGTGTGTTTTACACAGTGTGGCAGGCGGGGACTGATGTTAACAGACTGTTTGACCATCATGCTTGCTTTTCAGCTTTACTACTCTCACTCGCTTGCACACACATGCTCTGGTCAGTAGAGATCCCCTTTCTTTGCTCTCGCCCTCCTTTTCTATCCTCGGTCGTCACTGCAAAACGTACAGACACACACACACACACCACTTCAAATCGACAACAGGTGTACTGACTTTGCCACTCACCTTCCCTGGACCCACCCTCCATTCACAAACCGACGCTTGGCCACGCCCCTGCTGCCACAAACTGCTTCGTCGTCACTAACAAATCATGATATTTTGTTCAACCTCATCTCATTATCTGTAGCCGCTTTATCCTTCTACAGGGTCGCAGGCAAGCTGGAGCCTATCCCAGCTGACTACGGGTGAAAGGCGGGGTACACCCTGGACAAGTCGCCAGGTCATCACAGGGCTGACACATAGACACAGACAACCATTCACACTCTCATTCACACCTACGGCCAATTTAGAGTCACCAGTTAACCTAACCTGCATGTCTTTGGACTGTGGGGGAAACCGGAGCACCCAGAGGAAACCCACACGGACACGGGGAGAACATGCAAACTCCGCACAGAAAGGCCCTCGCCGGCTACGGGGCTCGAACCCGGACCTTCTTGCTGTGAGGCGACAGCACTAACCACTACACCACCGTGCCGCCCCAAGTGATAAAATAAGGTAAATTAAAAATAGTTTAAATTTCCTACTCAACAAATAAAGGAATCTAAACTAAAATTCCAAAGCGTGAAACATTCACTGCCTCAGGAGCTTTAGAATTAGGTTAGACATACACTCATCTAAAAATACCATGTACCCAATTCACGTACAGTAGGTGTAAAAAACAAAAACACTAAAAGATGATCTTCCCAGACTATAAAAAGTCTGTCAGCAAATGAATCATTTACTAAAATGAGTCCCAGAATGAACGAAACATTTAGGATCCATTTTAGCTCTGAGCAATGTTAGCAATAACCTGAGGTGCATAAAGCTAATGGCCTTTCAGTGGCAATGAAAATATTACAAAAACCCAGAGCAATAGCACCATGTACAGATATCAAAAACAGATATCTACTGACAGGCAGCTCCATAACCTTGGCACAGAAACCACAAAAACATGATCAGATCGCTGTATAATCTGTCCCAACAGTATAATCGATAGAATTTCATGACATTTATGGCATGGGGTTTATTTGCTACGATGTACAGTATGGTCATGGTCGATGTGTGTACAAGAAAACAAGCAGAGATATTAAGTGTACTGCTAGCTTCTACGTCTGTGTAGTTCATCCAGCTTGTTCAACTTGATACAGCTACACATAATACACATCTAAATATTTGGTTGAACTGGCTCATTCGCATGAGCTCTTGGTGCAAAAATTTATAAATGAGATCAGGAGTCACATCTGGATGCTTGTGTATTCCTTTCAACTTGAGTCTTAATGTATTTTTATATATATAATTGCATACTGTTGTATTACTGTATTAGACTGATACATGACGCAACCAGGTAAGATTCAGAGCAGCAGACAATTGGCAACAACCAATCAGATAAGATGCATTAAACCCACTGTGGAACTCGCAGACTGCATCAATAAAGACAAAGCTGAAGATCTTCAACACAAACGTGAAATCGGTCCTCCTGTATGCTTGCGAGACCTGGCGCACTACAAAAGCATCCACAAATAGGCTACAGACTTTCCTCAACAGATGCTTGAGAAGGATCTTACGTATCAAGTGGTTCCACAAAGTCACAAATAAAGAGCTGTGGAGGCAAGCCGGGCAAGATCCAGTTGACCTTCAGATCAAAAAGAGAAAGTGGGGTTGGCTTGGTCATACCGTGAGAAAGCCAGTAACTAACATCACACGCCAAGCCCTGAAGTGGAACCCACAAGGGAAAAGAAAGCGAGGCAGGCCTAGAACAACATGGAGGAGATCAACTGTCCAAGAAGCACAACAGGTGGGTTATTTGTGGGGACAATTGGAAATGGTGGCCCAGGACAGGATGAAGTGGCGTTCACTCGTCAGCGACCTATGCCCCACTTGGGGCGAAGGGTTTAACTAACTAACTAACTAACTAACTAACTAACTAACTAACTAACTAACTAACTAACTAACAATCAGATAAGAGGAAATCTATTTCCATGGAGACAGACACCGCAAAGATGGACACAAACATTTGCAGCCGTCACTTTTTATCTCGGTTTCAGCCTTTATATTATTATTTCGCTCAAGTATCACTTCTGGAACAAAACTGAATAGATATTCTGGTCAAAAGTTAGTTTACCCATCATTTTAACATTTATAAGTCAAAAATAAACCACATTATTCTGTTAATAATAAACACTTCAAATATCTGTAAAAAATGCTACTAGCCTCAAATCACATATGCGATAACTAATAACGGGCACATACAGTGGTGCTTGAAAGTTTGTGAACCCTTTAGAATTTTCTATATTTCTGCATAAATATGACCAAAAACATCATCAGATTTTCACACAAGTCCTAAAAGTAGATAAAGAGAACCCAGTTAAACAAATGAGACAAAAATATTATACTTGGTCATTTATTTATTGAGGAAAATGATCCAATATTACATATCTGTGAGTGGCAAAAGTATGTGAACCTCAAGGATTAGCAGTTAATTTGAAGGTAAAATTAGAGTCAGGTGTTTTCAATCAATGGGATGACAATCAGGTGTGAGTGGGCACCCTGTTTTATTTAAAGAACAGGGATCTATCAAAGTCTGATCTTCACAACACATGTTTGTGGAAGTGTATCATGGCATGAACAAAGGAGATTTCTGAGGACCTCAGAAAAAGCGTTGTTGATGCTCATCAGGCTGGAAAAGGTACAAAACCATCTCTAAAGAGTTTGGACTCCACCAATCCACAGTCAGACAGACTGTGTACAAATGGAGGAAATTCAAGACCACTGTTACCCTCCCCAGGAGTGGTCGACCAACAAAGATCACTCCAAGAGCAAGGTGTGGAATAGTCGGCGAGGTCACAAAGGACCCCAGGGTAACTTCTAAGCAACTGAAGGCCTCTCTGACATTGGCTAATGCTAATGTTCATGAATCCACCATCAGGAGAACACTGAACAACAATGGTGTGCATGGCAGGGTTGCAAGGAGAAAGCCACTGCTCTCCAAAAAGAACATTGCTGCTCATCTGTAGTTTGCTAAAGATCACGTGGACAAGCCAGAAGGCTATTGGAAAAATGTTTTGTGAACGGATGAGTCCAAAATAGAATTTTTGGTTTAAATGAGAAGGGTTATGTTTGGAGAAAGGAAAGCACTGCATTCCAGCATAAGAACCTTATCCCATCTGTGAAACATGGTGGTGGTAGTATCATGGTTTGGGCCTGTTTTGCTGCATCTGGGCCAGGATGGCTTGCCATCATTGATGGAACAATGAATTCTGAATTATACCAGCGAATTCTAAAGGAAAATGTAAGGAAATCTGTCCAGGAACTGAATCTCAAGAGAAGGTGGGTCATGCAGCAAGACAAAGACCTTAAGCACACAATTCGTTCTACCAAAGAATGGTTAAAGAAGAATAAAGTTAATGTTTTGGAATGGCCAAGTCAAAGTCCTGACCTTAATCCAATCGAAATGTTGTGGAAGGACCTGAAGCGAGCAGTTCATGTGAGGAAACCCACAAACATCCCAGAGTTGAAGCTGTTCTGTACGGAGGAATGGGCTAAAATTCCTCCAAGCCGGTGTGCAGGACTGATCAACAGTTACCGGAAACGTTTAGTTGCAGTTATTGCTGCACAAGGGGGTCACACCAGATACTGAAAGCAAAGGTTCACATACTTTTGCCACTCATAGATATGTAATATTGGATCATTTTCCTCGATAAATAAATGACCAAGTATATTAGTTTTGTTTCATTTGTTTCACTGGGTTCTCTTTATCTACTTTTAGGACTTGTGTGAAAATCTGATGATGTTTTAGGTCATATTTATGCAGAAATATAGAAAATTCTAAAGGGTTCACAAACTTTCAAGCACCACTGTACGTCACAAAAACAATTGTTTAATTCTCATCTCAGCCAAAATGAAAAAAGGACATGGACCAGGAGATGGCTGCTGAGGAGGGAAATGGGCTGACGGAAATACTGAAAGGCTCTCTTTCTTCTTTTTTACACTGCCGTTCAAAAGTTTGGGGTCACTTTGAAATGTCCTTATTTTTGAAAGAAAAGCACTGTTCTTTTCAATGAAGATCACTTTAAACTAATCAGAAATCCACTCTATACATTGCTAATGTGCTAAATGACTATTCTAGCTGCAAATGTCTGGTTTTTGGTGCAATATCTCCATAGGTGTATCGAGGCCCATTTCCAGCAACTCTCACTCCAGTGTTCTAATGGTACAATGTGTTTGCTCATTGCCTCAGAAGGCTAATGGATGATTAGAAAACCCTTGTACAATCATGTTAGCACAGCTGAAAACAGTTGAGCTCTTTAGAGAAGCTATAAAACTGACCTTCCTTTGAGCAGATTGAGTTTCTGGAGCATCACATTTGTGGGGTCGATTAAATGCTCAAAATGGCCAGAAAAATGTCTTGACTGTATTTTCTATTCATTTTACAACTTATGGTGGGAAATAAAAGTGTGACTTTTCATGGAAAACACAAAATTGTCTGGGTGACCCCAAACTTTTGAACGGTAGTGTACATCTCGAAGTTTGTACTGTTTTGCCCTTGGGTTCGACAAGTAGTCATGCTCTGTATGTGAATTAGATCAGACGATAAGTTAGACAAATCTCTTACAACTCAATAAATAAATAAATTAAGCTGCCCATCACTTTTAACTTGACACAAGAGAGCTAACGTTATCCCACATAGTTAGCTGAACGTTATCGCTAGCTATGTTAGCAAAAAACACTGCTAGTTAGCCAAATCCCATTCAGTCTCTATGGAGCGGTGGTTAACTAACGGCAGTTTACACTTAGCTGGAAAAGAAAAACAACAACAACAACAAAAGAAAGTCTTAATTACAAGCTGAGCACATAAAAAAATAGATGTCTGTTGGTTTTCTAAGCATTTGATGAGGTAAATTCACCACTTTGGGTTTACAGAGAACAGCTTACTGGCATAAAAAGATACAAATTGTCTCTCTTTTTCTTTGCTCCACTGCCGGAGATGCCGCCATCTTTGTTGAAAATTTCAGAAGCGCTCAGGTGGTTTTGTGATTTGCCGCAAGCACTCGGATTGGATGACCTTAATTTGCCCAAAATGATCAAAATCAGGGGCGGCACGGTGGTGTAGTGGTTAGCGCTGTCACCTCACAGCAAGAAGGTCCGGGTTCGATCCCCGTGGCTGGCGAGGGCCTTTCTGTGCGGAGTTTGCATGTTCTCCCCGTGTCCGCGTGGGTTTCCTCCGGGTGCTCCGGTTTCCCCCACAGTCCAAAGACATGCAGGTTAGGTTAACTGGTGACTCTAAATTGACCGTAGGTGTGAATGTGAGTGTGAATGGTTGTCTGTGTCTATGTGTCAGCCCTGTGATGACCTGGCGACTTGTCCAGGGTGTACCCCGCCTTTCGCCCGTAGTCAGCTGGGATAGGCTCCAGCTCGCCTGTGACCCTGTAGAACAGGATAAAGCGGCTAGAGATAATGAGATGAGATGAGCAAAATCATTCAGAGAGAAATTATGTTGCCCAGTCTCAATGGGAAAGTGTCAAAGCACAATTGCCCAGTAACACTGACCAAAAAAGTTGCCCCACGTATTATCACCTTAAGAGTTACTTTAAAAAGATCTGTGCAAAATTGTTCTGTCTTTTTTTAAGTAGATACAATAATTAATGACACGTTTGAGCATATAAAGTACAACAGTACAATAAATAAATAAATGAAAATCCTCGTTTCAGCCTGGTACTAAACATCCTAGAGATTGAGAACATCTGGGCTTGGAGCAGCTCCTCCCTCAGCCTTAAATCACACACAAAACTGTAAAATGCCACCTTGAAATATGCTTTCAAATAAAACATGCTTGGGTTATAACTCAAAGCAGAGGAGAATTTTGAAACAACAATGGCGTGATCTGACTTTCATAGTGTATGATTTTGGCAATGGGCCATTTCCTTTACTCTGCTAACCTATATACAGGTTCAACCTTGGTGTCAATGCAGTAAACAGGAATAGATAAATCAACCAGAACTTTTTCAGCCTGTTCAGAGAGCCTCCAAGGTCTGTGGCTGGCTGTCACAGAAATTCATATGTTATGCATTCAAAACAACTGGTGTTGGGTTTACAGATTTTAATAATAATCAACTGGTGGGAATAAAGAGATGGCATGCTATAAGCCTGTCAGGTAAAAAGGAAATAAATAAATATTGACAATCAATTAAATAATAAATATAGAAAAAATAGAAGGGCATTTGGTTGAGTGCATAAGTCCATCAAGCTATGCATCAACATCAAAATTAAATTACTTGACCCTCGAATAATACTAAAGCTGTCCACCAAATTTCATCCAAATCCGTTCACTACTTTGAGTTACATTGGGAAAAGTAAAAAAAAAAAATAATAATAAATGAATAAAATCAATCAATCCTGAATTCACATCAAAATCTAATCAATTATTCCTTGGCCCAGGGCTCACCTTTCCTCAAAATTTCATCAAAATCTGTTCACTACTTTTCCCGTTACTTTGGGAACAGACCAAATAACAGACAAACAAAGAAACAAACAAATGGAGGTGAATACATAACCTCCTCCAAAGTTGGCAGAGGTAACAAACTGATGAATCTCATCTCATCTCATTATCTCTAGCCGCTTTATCCTTCTACAGGGTCGCAGGCAAGCTGGAGCCTATCCCAGCTGACTACGGGCGAAAGGCGGGGTACACCCTGGACAAGTCGCCAGGTCATCACAGGGCTGACACATAGACACAGACAACCATTCACACTCACATTCACACCTACGCTCAATTTAGAGTCACCAGTTAACCTAACCTGCATGTCTTTGGACTGTGGGGGAAACCGGATCACCCGGAGGAAACCCACGCGGACACGGGGAGAACATGCAAACTCCACACAGAAAGGCCCTTGACGGCCACGGGGCTCGAACCCGGACCTTCTTGCTGTGAGGCGACAGCACTAACCACTACACCACCGTGCCGCCCCTGATGAATCTGTAAGGCAGAAATTAAATGAGACCGTCAATGACGGCATAGCTCACTCCGGCCCCATCCAGACCAGAAGGAACGATCTAAAGTGGGCCACCTTGTGCAATAAATGTTGCAAGCTATATACACTATATACAAGCGATATATAGAAGTTATATACACTGTAGGAATACCGACCTGTTCGCTAGAAAAGAATCCAAAACAGTGACCAAGAAGAAGCGATTTTTGTTGCTCATTAAGGTTTAATTAGTCCATAACTTCATTAATAATTGCAATGAAGCAAATCTGGGTAGAAGTTATATGCACCCTAGGTACCCCTACCTTCATGAGAGAAAATCAAAATCGGTGATGAATTGATGGAGAAGTAATGTGTGGAAACTGCTCATTAAGGGTGTAATTAAGCCAATCTTCATTATTAATTGCAATTATGCTAATTTGGGTAGAAGCTATGTGCACCCCAGGCAGACCTACCTTCCTGCCAAAAAGAATAAAAAAAAATCAGTGAGGAATTGAGAGAGAAGAAGCGATTTTTGTGAAATGTGGATGACACCGGACAACACAATGGCATAAGCTCATCGCCTATTGGCCGGATGAGCTAATAAATATGGAAATACAGCTAAAAATGTGTTTTGTTATTTATATTTACGAACTGAGTCCTCTTTATAAAATATGATCCGGTAATGCTATATGTACAGTACCGCAAGCTGGCCTAGTGGTTATTGAGTCCGCCTCTCGATCGTGAGTTATACTTGTGGTTGGGTCATACCAAAGGCCATCATAAAAATGGTATCTACTGCTGTCTGACGTTGCACGCTGCAATACAGAAGCAAGTGGGGAGTCAAACTCTTGTGATTACCAGAGGACTAGCCCCCCCACTGTAACCCTAGCTGTATAGGGCTTTCAAAATGGAGATCGGCGCCACCCAATGCGCTTTAACGGTCTGGTTTGTACTGGGATGGGAGACTGCCTGGGAAGACCTGGGCATGATCTGGGAAGGACTTTGAATGCTGTATGTAACCTCTATGCATTTGGGGAGGGGAGGGGGAGCTTTTTGTATGGTGACATGCTCACTATTTTATAGACCCCTTCGCAGTAAACGTCATTCATACGTAAGCGGAAATTGCACGCGCAGCCTGGACCCAAAAAAGACTCAGAAATGCCTAGTTGTTGTGTTTTCGGGTGTCAGAATCGTAGCAGTGATGGGGTTAAAATGTTCAGAATTCCAGCAGGATCTCACCCATTCCAAAAAAAAAAATCTATGACTACAAGCCATCAAACGTGTAGACTGGGATGAAAGCACCATCAAAAATGCGCGGGTTTGCAGCGCCCACTTCATCACAGGTAAGATCAGGCTATTTATTAAATCTTTCTTTTTTATTCTTTCTAGTCTTCGTTTATTGATGTAGCAAAATACTTTGGTAACGTTTGTCTGATTAGCTGGGTCATAGTTACACAATGTAATGAATATTGTTAGCATGTTAACTTAGCTTTGCATGCAATTTTGTTTGTAGGAGAGGTCTCGCTTGACTCAAGCAGTCCAGATTTTGTGCCATCATTATTTGTGTATGCCGAAAATCACAATTTTAAAGCAAGGATGGAAAGGTAAAATTGTGTGCCCTCACTCTAAATGCCAACTTACGCTGACTGCTCTAACCTAGCTCCCGCCCCGTTCAGTTTCATTTCTGGTCTCTGCCTCTCGCTTTTTACGCAGCTCTGATTTCTCTGAGCTGCACTCTTTACACTATCATTCCTTTCATGCCATTACCTCCTGCAAATTGCTGTTTAGTGTTGGTATTTGCTGTTGTAGCTAAAGCCACATTGCCATCACATCACTGGCATAATTTGATTAAAACAAAATGAATATGAATGGCCCATTGTTAATCAAGTTGTACATGCCCGCACACAACATAATCCTATGCGTCTAAAGACTTGTAGGCACAAAGTTTTTCGTGGGTGTACACTGAAGTCTTGTCAATAAGGTACGAGTATATATCTGGCCATTGTATACCAGGGAACAATGCCGGGGTGGCCCTATATTTAGCCGGGACCATCCCCGGCCCAAACCATCAATGGTGGCCTGCTTGGAGCATGGGGAAAATAATTTTCACTAATTTTGGTCACTGATCTTATTCTTGCATTAATCATCAATTCAACTGCACTCTGCATTTTCACATGGCAGCCCAGACGCCGACAGCATCGCAGCAGATTAAATAGGCGCTACCAAATAAGGAAATTCTCCCCTCCCCTCTATTGCAGTTGGTTTGGTCCAAGACTCCTCCTCTGTATTGCGGGGAACTTAAACAACATTGGCGCGAAACAGCGCGCGTCAGTGATGGAGGGCAGAAAGAGGCCAGGTGGAACCGAAAGGGCGAAGCTTAAAAAAAGGAAGGAGGTGGCAGCAAAATGTGCCAAATTGACAGATATGTTCTCAAGACCAGCTGGTAGGTTACGAAAGATATGGAGTATGATAACCCTGTTTGTCGATTTTATCAGTCTATGCTAGGCCTATAATGTGTCGATAGTTTGCGATGTCAATTCAGCTTTTTGATGTCATGTGAAATCTCGCAATTTACACGGTATAGATGTGGTGTATGTCTTAATTCTAAGAAGAACCGGACATTGCTTTACATCCCAGTTATCAACAATTTTAGATGAACAGGTCGCAAATGTGCTGTTGCGCGTTATTTCCTCATCCAGCCTATTTCATCTCGCTGTCACACCGTGCATTTCCACAGGCGTGCGCACATTGTGGTTATGAACACATAGGCCTAGAAGTCATATTTGATGTTAAATAATTGTTGTTAAATATATAACTTAGAAGAGGTGTATGCGTATGCCAATATTCTAAGCAGAATCGAACACTTGCTTTAGCCTACATTTCATTTAACCATTTTTGAGTTGCCTTTTGAGTTGAGCTCAGGTTGCTGAGTACCCAGCATTGTTGATTTGCCATTATTTTCGAGGCGTATGCGGCATGTAATGCACAAGCATTGGTTCAAATGCACGCGAGATGGGTGCTTTTGTTATTTTAAGACTACGTGACTAAAAATGTGTTGTGTAATTCGTCTTAAATAACGCGAAACGATCAGCCATACTCGCTGCTTTGCTATTTGGAGTGGCAGTCAGCTGGATTTCGCCCCCGACGTAAAAGTTCATTCCCACACCCGGGCCGAAGATGCCGATTTCTGAAGATGCATGTCCTTTGGATGTGTTTTCAAATATTTTCACTAAGGAACTTTGGGACATGTTGGTGACACAGATAAATGTATCTGCGGATTAGACACGCGGCCACACACCATCCAATTTTAAGTGGAGCCCCGTCTCATACTAGATGGAATCGTTCGTCGGTCTCTGCATTACGTTTGTGGTCATTAAACTACCGCGTAATGGAAGTTTTATTAACCCTAAAGTAATGCAGAGAACGACGAACAACATACATTGTCACTACCTGAATTTAAACCAAATAAAAAGCATTGTGAAAGAACAGTTATTTGTTTTATCTTTTTTAATGTACTCAAATTCCTCCTCCATTTCAAAGTGGCCTGAATGTGAATTAAACTCCCGGACTGAAAACAGGGCCCACTCCAGCCCTGCCAGGGAACTTACTAACATCGTCCGTCCACTCTTTAATTAAATGCGGATCCGGTAGGCGATGTCCACTTGTTAGAGTTAACTTATTTATGTAGTATTCTCGATCTTGTAACGACAATTGTTTGGCATAATCTGACAGCTCATAATGCCGGTCTATGGGCAGCGCCATTGTTTCTGGGTCCAGGCTGCGAGCATCCTGGCAACGGTTGGTTTGTTTACGAACATGCGAAGGGGTCTATATCAAACTCCAAACACCACCAAGCCAAAAAAAAAAAAAAAAGCTTACAATGCTGAAAACTACATGAATATTGCTCATTAGAAATGTTGTATATTCATCACATTTTCTCATCTTTCAGACGATGAATCCTTAAAGATTTGCTGGTTGCTTTGCATCGCTGCATATTTTATGAGTTGCTTAAATATTTTCAAATATAATACCATCATTCCACACCACACAAGATGTTGAATTCCATGTGAAGGTTTAGGTTTTGAGAGAAAAAGAAAATAAAGACATCAGGGTGCTTTTGCAATTACAGCTTCACTTTGAAGTCTGCGATGCATTTTTATTCCAGTTTTATAGCACCCGAGAGCCATTTTAAACAGCCTAAATGTGTAAAGACAGGACATTATGAGTTTCTAAATAACACCAGAGAAATAAGAAACTACTGATATAAAGGTGAATAAGCAACTCTGACGTAGATCATAACTATTTGATTCCCCTGGACGTACCAATCTAATGATCTCAGGATGTCACCATCCTGCAAGGGACTTAAACAGGTGTCCAGATGCATCGTGGGACTCGGCACCTCTGAGTGCACGCTACTGTCGAGAGAGCACCTGGCCCTCTGGTGTCAACATGCTGTGCACAGCACACATCAACAAGGCCGCCGTACCGTCTGCTGCCAATCATAGACCGCACTCTTATGGGCTGTGGACTTGTGCCATCATGAGTGTCAGGTGGAAGACAGATGCAATATATGAAGACCAAATGGCCCACGTAAATCTGGTCCAGAACGACTGATTAAACAGTGACTCATGACATTCATGATCTAGAGCTCCATACTTGGGTGGCAGCCTGGAGAAGAAAAAACAAAACAAAACAAAAAAACCCTCACATGAAGAAATTGACTATATACAGTGTCTTGCAAAAGTATTCATCCCCCTTGGTGTTTGTCCTGTTTTGTCGCATTACAAGCTGGAATTAAAATGGATTTTTAGAGGGTGAGCACCATTTGATTTACACAACATGCCTCCCACTTTAAAGGTGCAAATTGTTTTATTGTGACACAAACAATAATTAAGATGGAAACAAAAAAAAAAACAGAAATCTGGAGTGTGCATAGAAATGAAACCCCTAAATAAGAGCTGGTCCAACCAATTCACTTCAAGAGTCATATACTTAGTTGATTAAGATCCACTTGTGCACAAAGTGTCACATGACCACTCACATGATGTCTGTATAAAATCAACCTGTTATGGAAGGACCCTGACTCTGCAACACTACTAAGCAAGCAACATGAGAACCAAGGAGCCTCCAAACAGGTCAGAGACAAAATTGTGGAAAAGTATAGATCAGGGATGGGTTATTTAAAAAAATAAATTAAAAAAATATATATATATAAAAAATATCCCAGGCGGCACGGTGGTGTAGTGGTTAGTGCTGTCGCCTCACAGCAAGAAAGTCCGGGTTCGAGCCCCGTGGCCGGCAAGGGCCTTTCTGTGCGGAGTTTGCATGTTCTCCCCGTGTCCGCGTGGGTTTCCTCCGGGTGCTCCGGTTTCCCCCACAGTCCAAAGACATGCAGGTTAGGTTAACTGGTGACTCTAAATTGAGCGTAGGTGTGAATGTGAGTGTGAATGGTTGTCTGTGTCTATGTGTCAGCCCTGTGATGACCTGGCGACTTGTCCAGGGTGTACCCCGCCTTTCGCCCGTAGTCAGCTGGGATAGGCTCCAGCTTGCCTGCGACCCTGTAGAACAGGATAAAGCGGCTAGAGATAATGAGATGAGATGAGAAAAAATATCCCAGGCGGCACGGTGGTGTAGTGGTTAGCGCTGTCGCCTCACAGCAAGAAGGTCCGGGTTTGAGCCCCGTGGCCGGCGAGGGCCTTTCTGTGCGGAGTTTGCACGTTCTCCCCGTGTCTGCATGGGTTTCCTCTGGGTGCTCCGGTTTCCCCCACAGTCCAAAGACATGCAGGTTAGGTTAACTGGTGACTCTAAATTGAGCGTAGGTGTGAATGGTTGTCTGTGTCTATGTGTCCGCCCTGTGATGACCTGGCGACTTGTCCAGGGTGTACCCCGCCTTTCGTCCGTAGTCAGCTGGGATAGGCTCCAGCTTGCCTGCGACCCTGTAGGAAAGGATAAAGTGGCTAGAGATAATGAGATGAGATGAGAAAACTATCCCAAAAACTTTGACTATCCCAGGGAGCACCATTAAATCCATTATGGCAAAATGGAAAGAATATGGCACAACTACAAACCTGACAAGAGAAGGCCCCGCCCACCAAAACTCACAGACCGGGCAAGGAGGGCATTAATCAGAGATGCCATAAAGACAACACTGAAGAAGCTGCAAAGATCCACAGCGGAGATGGGAGTATCTGTCCATAGGACCACTTTAAGCCGTACACTCCACAGAGTGGGGCTTTCTGGAAGAGTGGCCAGAAAAGTCATTGCTGAGAAAAAAAAAAAAACAGCATGTTTGGAGTTTGCCCAATAGCATGTGGCAGACTCCCCAAAGATTCTCTGGTCAGATGCGACTAAAATTGATCTTTTTGGCCATCATGGGAAATGCCATGTGTGGCACAAACCCAACACCCTGAGAACACCATTCCCACAGTGAAGCATGGTGGTGGCAGCATCATGCTGTGGGGATGTTTTTCATCTGCAGGGACAGGAAAGCAGGTCAGGACTGAAGGAAAGATGGATGGCACTAAATACAGGGCAATTCTGGAGGAAAACCTGTTTGAGTCAGTCACAGGTTTGAGACTGGGATGAAGGTTCATGTTCCAGCAGGACAATGACCCTAAATATATGCTTTTGCAAGGACACTGTATTATGTATATAGTCAGAACAGAAACATGCTTTTCTTTTACATGCATCATTAGTGATATTTACTGTCAGCAAAGTCCGTATCGATAGCAATATTCTGAACATCTTTAGACCGACGCCATTTACAACAGCTTATGCTGAACTTGCCCTTTTCCATGTTGTTATTGAGTTGTTGTCGGCAGAAATACTCACTTCAGATTGCCCCCCCCCCCTTCATTTTTTGGCTATTTGCAGGAATTATCACAGACTTCTGACATCAACAGAGGTTTTATTTGTGAATAAAAACTCCATGCTAGGGTTGCTTGGACATCTCCTTGCATTTACCTGATTTATGCACCAGCCATATTGCTTGTGAGGTCATGCACAACCTTAGAAGAAGCTTCGTCATTAGTTACAGGCTCAAAAACTTTGAAAAATGGACACAAACACAGCAATGACATGTCGAGAGCTACTTTCAGACTTGGTGTGTGTGTTTTGTTTCTTTCCCCCCACCTCTGCTGTCAACAAACTGGATGCATGCACAAAAAGCAGATCCTTTAAAAAAAAACCTGCTGTTGGCATGCTTTTTCTCTGTTTTGCCACAGCACAGTGCTTCCAAAACATAAAAAATAGGTCAACTGCTTTTTTATAACCTGTTCAGTGAGGGTAGAGCTTGGGGACCAAGTGAGAAAAACTAACAGTGATGACAGCAGGTGGGTAGGAAAGTTGGTCATTATGTTGGGCTCAGACTTTTTGGTTTCATGATAATCATCACCATGACAGATTAGGTAATCGTAGTGCCATAAATTCCAGAGTTGTAGTCGAGTCACTAAACCTCGAGTCGGAGTCCAGTCTCAGGCCAGGTTTACATTAGACCATATCTGTCTCGTTTTCTTCGCGGATGCACTGTCCGTTTACATTAAAACGCCTGGAAACGCCGGGAAACGGGAATCCGCCAGGGTCCACGTATTCAATCCAGATCGTGTCTGGTCCGGTGCTGTGTAAACATTGAGATACGCGAATACGCTGTGCTGAGCTCTAGCTGGCATCGTCATTGGACAACGTCACTGTGACATCCACCTTCCTGATTCGCTGGCGTTGGTCATGTGACGCGACTGCTGAAAAACGGCGCGGACTTCCGCCTTGTATCACCTTTCATTAAAGAGTATAAAAGTATGTGTTAGGACTAGGACTGTTTTGGCCTCTAGAGGCCGCTGTTATTTCCTTTTCATGTCGTGTTCATTTTGGCCTCTAGAGGCCGCCACTGTTCCTGTGTTTTGAGTTTGTGTTAATTGCCTAATTATCTTCACCTGTGTCCTTAATTAGTTTGTCTATTTATACCCCTGAGTTCAGTCCTCTTGTCACGGAGTCTTTGTGCTGTTATGTTTATCTCCAGTTTCCTTTGTACTGTGTTTTTTGATCTTCTTAGCTTTTGTATTTTTGCACTTTGCTTTTCTTTTGGATTATACTCTTTGGTTTTTTTTTGTCTTTTGTTTTGCCCTGTATATAGTGTATATAGTTTAAATAAACCTTTTGATTCTTTTTCTACTTCCGCCTCACGCCTCTGCATTTGAGTCATCCCCCTGGTGGCCTAGTGGGGGTTTGCTGGATTATCACACCAACGAACCAGGTTCGAATCCCAGCAAAACCCTAACAGTATGAAAATACTGCAAATACTGATGCAAATACTGCCCATTGTGTAGTTATGATTGTCTTTAGGCTTGCCATCCTTCCACTTGCAAATGGTAAGTGACGCGCATGCCCGATATGCACTGAGATCACACACACAGCAGCTCAGTCCCGAATCACTGCTCGTGCGCTTCACTCGCGCGCTCTGTGAGTGAGCTGCGCAGTGCGCACCCTCCAGAGGGCACTCGCTGTTCAGGGCGGAGTGATTTGGAGCACAGGATGCCTGCGGAGCCGAGCGTATCCGTGTATTGGCGTTGCTGTGTGCACGCGAATCGTGTATTGGCGTTGCTGTGTGCACACTAATCGTTTTAAAAACGTTAATCTGATGATCCGCTGATACGGTCTAATGTAAACCCCACCTCAGATCCCCTGTGATCAAGTCCAGGTCATTAAAGAAAACGGAGCAGAGTCCACTATCGAACTGAGTCAATTCCGAGAACAAGACTCCATCTGCACCATTTGACAGTGGCTGTTGCTGCCTTTATGTGAAAGCGTCTCTGCTATTGTGTTGGACTAACGTTACTGCTCGACTGCCCCATTTTAGTTAACAGGCTACAGATAAAAAGCTTGTTCATTGCTCAGCAAGCCCCGCCCACTATCAGCAGGGCAAATAACATGAGAGGGTTAAAGGCCAATTTATGCTGACAACACAGTCCTCGCAGATGGCGTCTGCGTAGCCCCCCCACCTTCGCAGACGCTCTGCGCGCACCTCCCAAAAATTGTGACCACCGAAGAAGCCTCGCAGACAGCGTCGCAGACAAGAGGGCTCTGATTGGTCCACTCCAGGTCCACTCTACATCAGCTGTACACGCACTTCCGCTTCCCTACTTTCCCGGTTTGGTTTGTTTTCACGACCGCCATTTTTAAAAACATGAGCAAAGATGGAGCAGCACGAAGAGCGGTTGATCGAGGAAGTGAGGAAGTACGTACATCTATACGACTCCAGTTCTAGTCATTATAAGTAACCGGAGGATAAACACTCCACTAACCACACCCACTAACTACTCCTAGAGATTTCGCGACTTCGTGCCCCCTTGCGTTGTGGCGGTGAATAACATCGCGCATGCCTATTACTCCCCGCTCAACGATAAATTACAACTGTCTGTGAAAAGCTGTCTGCGAAAGCCTTGTCGCAAGAGCATGCAGAGGCCCTAACACTAGCTAGTTCATCGCTCAGCAAGCAAGCCCTGCTATCAACAGAGCAGTGAACATAGCGTGTCACTTCCTTCTCTGGGTGGAGTCTGACCAAATGATGATTGAAGTTCGAGGTTGTCCCCGTCGTCTCCTCTCCGAGACAAAATCAAGGTTATTATTGAACAGTTATTCCATGAAATTGAGTCATACATGACCTGATCTATATTTATATAAGCCACGTACGACAAGATTGAGTGGAATAACCATTTTATTCTATCCACATTCACTGGATTTTGAGAAACTGAGCATTTTTAGCAAATTCGATAAATAAATTTTGTACAAAACATCGACAAAATCATTTCCGCTTAGAATGTAAACAGACCGGCGAAATGACAGTAGCAAATTTGTGAAAATTGCAATAATTCTTGAAAAAAAAAGGTATGTTCTTACCAACAAATACTTTTGTTCCATATTTTGCTGCTTTTTTTTATTTTTTTGGGGGGGGGTTGTTTGAGTAGAGTTTTTATTTCATCCTCAGATGGTTCAGCAACACGCTCTGCCATTTTCTTCTTCTCTGAATTTCTCAACCAATCAGCATATGATTTCTTTTCATCACCTCCGTATTTTTATGAAAGTGCATTAATCATGAGGCAGAGTTCTCCATAGGAGTGAAAAGGTGCTTAAGCCAGCATTTTTTTTTTTGGAGTATGTAAATTTTGGTTTTCTTTCAAGTTGATTTTATATTGAACATATGCCATTCCTTCATTATAGAAACTCCAAAAACTGATTTTATGCTTACTTATGCCAGAGAAGACAGAGATACTACAGTACAACATATTCTATTTTAAAATATACTCTAAAAAATAAATAAATAAATAAATAAATAAATAAACCTTAAAAGGAAATATTTAGAAAGTATGCAATGCTATTTATGGGAATTATTCATCAGTAGTTGTCCAGTTTTGACCTGTTTAGATAATAATAATAATAATGCGGCACGGTGGTGTAGTGGTTAGCGCTGTCTCCTCACAGCAAGAAGGTCTGGGTTCGAGCCCCGTGGCCGGCGAGGGCCTTTCTGTGCGGAGTTTGCATGTTCTCCCCGTGTCCGCGTGGGTTTCCTCCGGGTGCTCCGGTTTCCCCCACAGTCCAAAGACATGCAGGTTAGGTTAACTGGTGACTCTAAATTGACCGTAGGTGTGAATGTGAGTGTGAATGGTTGTCTGTGTCTATGTGTCAGCCCTGTGACGACCTGGCGACTTGTCCAGGGTGTACCCCGCCTTTCGCCCGTAGTCAGCTGGGATAGGCTCCAGCTTGCCTGCGACCCTGTAGAACAGGATAAAGCGGCTACAGATAATGAGATGAGATGAATAATAATAATAATTTATGAAACACTAAATTTGGTGGTCGTTTGTTCGGTCTTCTCTGGAGAGAGGAAAAAAAAGCCACTCTTTTCTCTGAAATTATCATTTTTGGACAAATCAAAACAGGGCGAGTGTAGTACGCAATACCATGCAGTCTTGCAAGTTTTATCTTCAAAGTCACAGATGTAAATGCATGTACAATCTGGTTACTGTGTTTCTTTGCATCCTGTGATCCATTAATCCAATATGCTTTGTTCATTTTTGAGCTTGTTTTTTCCCCCCATATCTACTGATTAATTCCCTCTTCTCAACTTGAGCGTGATTTCCCACTGGCCAGGGTATAAAAATGGTCAGTGGAAGAAGGGGAAAAAACCCCAGCATTATCCCACCCTCTGTGTAATGATCAATGGGTCAGAAATGTCCGGTCCAGTCAGACCACCATGGCTGCTGTTATCCAGCGAGGCTTACACTACATTCTGTTTCTCACGCTTGTTGCTACAGAGTATTGATCGTCTCTGTAGCATAAGCCGGTGAATGCAGCAAACGAGTCAGACTCATTTACAGCCTGGATTTTCCATCTGTTGTTCACACAGCTTCACCACTACAGGGCTCACGACCCCAACAGAGCCTGGATTCCTGCACAATATTGGCACACTTTCACCTCTGGGTTCAGATTGATTTCCCCCCCTCTCTCGCTCACCTGACAGTTCTGTTGATGCGGCCTAACATTTTCATTATCTGGAAATGTGTTTAGAAGTGCTGCAACTAGAATTGTTGCGAACCTGCAAAAAAGTTTCACTACAAAAGAACGGAAAGCCACTGTTGTACAGTATAGCTATATCATGCAATATTAATAAATGAATGTCCAAACAATAAAATCAGGAAGTAAAACACCTTTAAGGTAATAGATTGTGTAGATCTCAGTAGATCAGGGATCTCAGTTTGGATTGAAGGTTTCAAATCCGTCCTTTTATTTCATCTTCAGCTACAGTAATCCCTTTCATCCTGGTCACAGTGGTCATGTATCCAGAGAGACCTCAAAAAGACAGATGACAGTGTATCTACTGAAATGTTTTGGAAGGTTAAAAAAAAACAACAACCACACAACCCAGTCATTAACGACGTAGCTCACGCCGGCCCCATCTACTCCAGAAGGAACGATCTACAGTGGCCACCTTGCACAATAAAATGTTGCAAGCTACACACTATATACCGGTACAAGCTATATAGAGTACACCCTAGGAATACCGACCTATTTGCCAGAAAAAATCCAAAATGACGAGGAACTGACCGAGAAGCGATGTTTGTTGACCTGCTCATTAAGGCTTAATTAGTCCATAACTTCATTAATAATTGTAATTAAGCAAATCTGCATAGAAGTCATATGCACCCTAGGTATCCCTACCTTCATACCAGAAAGAATCAAAATCAGTGAAGAATTGAGGGAAAAGAAGCAATGTGTGTGGAAACTGCTCATTAGAGCTTAATTACTCCATATCTTCATTATTAATTGCAATTATGCAAAGTTGGGTAGACGTTATATGCAACTCAGGCAGACCTTCCTTCCTGCCAAAAAGAATAAAAATCGGTGAAGAATTGAGACAGAAGAAGCGATTTTCATGAAATGTGGACAGACACCGCATGGCATAAGCTCATCTTAGCTTAAAAAAAAAAAAAAACACCACTGGAAGCAACTTACATGGACATTGGAAAAAAAAATGTGCAAAGCTCACACAAATAAGGGCTCAGGATTGCGTCCAGCAAGTGCTCTTTTTGCATATTTGTGAGAATTCGCAATATTGTGCTCCAATGTGATAGTCTAAGACTACGTTCAGACTGCACCCTGAAACGACCCATATCCGATTTTTTTGCCCATATGCGACCTGTATCCGATTTGTTATTGACAATCTGAATGACACAGATCCGATTTTTTCACATGCGACCCAGGCCGCTTGGATATGTGGTCCTAAATCCGATGCATATCCGATATTTTCACATGCGACTGCAGTCTGACCGGACAGGTCGCATTCATGCGACCTACACGTCATCAACAAGAGACAAACGTCACTATTCTGCGTTGGCTAATCCCGCCTCTTTGGTGGAAAACAACAACATTTGTACAGTTTTCAGAATTTAAATCGACTTTTATAGAATTGATCAAGCTAATGGTGGATTTGGTAGGGACCTGGATGTTGATCTGTTAGCCTGATTAAATAAAACAGTTTCTATAACTGATTTATAACTTAAACCATCCTGTATTACAAGATTATAAGATTGTTCTGGAAATTTCCAGTAATTTGACACCTTCGGTCTCATTAGCCTGCTGCCCACATTAATCAGATTATTGTGCGAGTTCCGCCACCGCCACAAAAACCACATCGCCAGGTCTCGCCTCATCTCCATAGCAAACTGCACTGGTGTTTCTGCACCTTGAGCCAGCGCTGAGAGAAGTTGCAGAATTCAGCTGGCTATAAACAATCTAAATAAGTATTTATAAAAATGTAGAAAAAGTTTATTAATATGACGAAAGAAATATGTGCAAATTATTAAGCCTGAATTAAGAGTTTGGTAATACAGCGGCCGTATCCCGAATGACTGCCTACTGAAGCTCGAGTGCACTATATAGAGTTTAAAAATCCATTACTTCCTAGTAACATGTAGTGCACTTATATAGAAATTAGAGACATATTTTGGAGTCAACCCTCGTTACCAGGCTACGGGACTCCCTAAAGTGAATGACGCATGAAATGGAATGACGAATGACAGCTAGTGATTTGAACAATAAATGGTCCCTTGTCATTCAGATTCTTATAAATGGAATAACGATTGAAATGTAGGTGGAATGACATGCTTTCAGCTCATGAAATGGAATGACATTGTTTCTAAGTGCAATGACATACTTTTAGGTTATGTTATCAGTGATATCCCCTTTTACAAATGGAATGACAGCGTTTCCAGGTGGAATGACATACTTTAAGCTAATGTTATCAGTGATATCCCCTTTTACAAATGGAATGACAGCGTTTCCAGGTGGAATGACATACTTTGAGGCAATGTTATCAGTGATATCACCTATAACCTAACCCTAACCCTAGAAACAATGTCATTCCATTTGTTAATTTGATATCACTGATAACATTGCCTCAAAGTATGTCATTCTACCTAGAAACCTTATCATTCCATTTGTAAAAGGTGATATCACTGACATCATTAGCTCAAAGTAAGTCAATACATATAGAAACCCTGTCATTCCATTTGTAAAAGCTGATATCCCACCAAGCACCCACTTATCTTATCCTAGGGAGGTCTAAAACTAAAGATTTCAATCGTTATTCCATTTGTAAGAATCTGAATGACAAGGGACCATTTATTGTTCAAATTTACTACCTGTCATTCGCCATTCCATTTCATGCGTCATTCACTTTAGGGAGTCCTCCAGGCTACACGTTTTCATTTCAGTTCAGAAACAAAAACACACACGAGACCTCACACTTTAACACTAACCAGATAATTAAACAAACAAACAAACAAAAAAGAAATCATTAAACATGAAGAGTGCGATTTTTTTTGTTTACGTATTACGTAGATGTGCTTATTTCGTGTCAATTTGCGCATGCGGGACACTTTTGGGTCGTTTTCCGTTCATATTGGAGATCGCATACAAGTCTCATATAATTGGTAATGTGAACGGCCTAACAAAAAAATTGGATTTCACAACAAATCGGATATGGGTCGTTTCAGGTTGCAGTCTGAACGTACAGTAGTGTAAGCTCCTACATGAAGTACGTTGAAGGTTGGCTGGGTTCCAATTTATATTCAAGTACCAATGGAGGCCCCTTATGGAGTAACAGACAGATCGTCGTCGTCGTCGTCGTCATCATCATCACTGCCGAACCCGATCCGGGCTTGAGGCAAACCATGTTTGGTTGGCTTGGCCAGAATTGCAGCACTAGGGTGGCCAGGTCCTTTCTGTGCACCCTCACACACACACCTATAGACAATTTAGAGGAGCCAGTTAACCTAACCGCAGATCTTTCGACTGTAGGGGAAGCGAGAGCACCCGGAGGAAACCCACGCAGACACGGGGAGAACATGCAAACACACACACAGAAAGGCCCCTGGGCTCAAACCCAGAACCTTCTTGCTGTGAGGGGACAGTGCTAACCACGACACCACCATGCCACCTGACAAATAGATACATACTGTATAGAACAAGAAAATAGTATAGACCCTTTTCAGTCACGTGACCTTCGTAAACGCGACTGCCATTTTGGACATGTAGTGGACTTCAGCTCGAATCGGTTTGAATGCAAGGAAGGCGACAAACATAAAAGAAAAAGGAGCGAGATGCAGAAAACTGTATTTACTAGTTTACTGTAATTATGATCTGGCAGCTACTTACACCGGATCCAGTGTAAATAGCTGCCGCGAGCTAGCTGCCGGAGCCGCGAGCTAGCACGCGCGCTTCCCGGCCGGAGCCGCGGGCTAGCGCACGCGCTCTCCCTCCCCGGCTGGAGCTGCGGGCTAGAGCGCGCTCTCCCTCCCCGGCCGGAGCCGCGAGCTAGCGCGCGCGCTCTCCCTCCCCGGCCGGAGCCGAGGGCTAGAGCGCGCTCTCCCTCCCCGGCCGGAGCCGCGAGCTAGCGCGCGCGCTCTCCCTCCCCGGCTGGCTGCGAGCTAGCGCGCGCGCGCTCCGGAACCTCGGACGTTGGCTCCGACAGCTATTTACACTGGATCCGGTGTAAATAGCTGCCAGATCATAATTACAGTAAACTAGAATGGAATGTTAACAGCAATGTAATGCCTTTTCTGGCTAATTTTATTCGTCTTACCTCCAACAAAGTGGTCACTACACAAGCGTTGGTATGCCGCTATCCATCTTCTCCGTCGGTCAACATCTACCGGGATCCGATAAAATGATAAACCTTGCCTTGTTTGTTGATGGTTACTACATCCAGGTGCACAACAATATAGTGGCATGATGGAAGTCTTGCTGAAAATAAACACTTTCTTTGCTGCCGTTCCTCAATGTTGGCTGTGGTAAACTACTGGTAGTACATGTCCAAAATGGCGGCCGCGTTTGTCGTGACGTCATGTGAAAAGGGTCCATAGATGATTAGGATATGAAGGGTCAGAGTAACGGGCTCGTATCAGACGGTTGCAGGATTATGCAAGGCCTCTTGACTCACTGTCATTAGAGTTGCTATTAAAGTCACTAATCATGAGGGTTTGCAAAGCCACCATTAACACCAGACCTGCCATAATCACAAAAGGAAACCAGAACACTGCATGATGGGCGGAATGCATTTTAGAATTCCATGCTACAATTAATGCTAATGGGCCGCTCAGCCTGTGTATGTGGACAAAGTCCGTGTGTCAGAAGAGAGAGAGCGAGAGAAAAAAAAAGGCCATTTTTTCGAGCATGAGTACCTCTTGCTAAATCATGCATAAGGAGCACAACCACAGAGCTGATTTGTGCTGCCAGAGACATGCTTAAGCACTTTAACACTTGCCAGAGAAAACATGGTGCAACAAAGAAGGACTATTGTTCCTCGGGAACGGGGAAAGAGTGTGTTTGTGCTGAGAAAGCATCTCTGGAACAAAGCCGCGCTCGCGACACAGGAATGCAACAGGTCCACTGAGTAAAGCCACGTCGTTATGGAAGGAGATTTAGAGCCATAACCATTTAAAAGCCTGGATGCATTTGTGAAGTGCTGTATAATACCCCTTTGAACAAACAGATCAAAAACAAAAATACATTTCCTCATGATTAAAGTAACGAGGCAAAACTTTTAAGATAAATGCATTTCGTTCAAGCTGGCGTTTTGTTCAGGAGCTAAAATATCGTTCAAATAAATTAACTTTATCTTATTATCCAGACATGTTAAGCATCTTGGGATTGTTCATAGCATGGCATATCTTGTCATAATGTTTTGTTTATATACGTACACCAAATATGGACTAAAGAGAGATTCCAAAGGCATCGGGATTTATTTATTTATTTATTTTTTGTCATCTCTGATCAAATTAAACCTTGTCTATGTTTGGATCATGTGGGATAAAATCATGGTTTGAAAATATATTGAATCAATAGCCTTAAATCTACACTACCGTTCAAAAGTTTGGGGTCGCCCAGACAATTTTGTGTTTTCCATGAAAAGTCACACTTTTATTTCCCACCATAAGTTGTAAAATGAATAGAAAATATAGTCGAGACATTTTTCTGGCCATTTTGAGCATTTAATCGACCCCACAAATGTGATGCTCCAGAAACTCAATCTGCTCAAAGGAAGGTCAGTTTTATAGCTTCTCTAAAGAGCTCAACTGTTTTCAGCTGCGCTAACATGATTGTACAAGGGTTTTCTAATCATCCATTAGCCTTCTGAGGCAATGAGCAAACACATTGTACCATTAGAACACTGGAGTGAGAGTTGCTGGAAATGGGCCTCTATACACCTATGGAGATATTGCACCAAAAACCAGACATTTGCAGCTAGAATAGTCATTTACCACATTAGCAATGTATAGAGTGGATTTCTGATTAGTTTAAAGTGATCTTCATTGAAAAGAACAGTGCTTTTCTTTCAAAAATAAGGACATTTCAAAGTGACCCCAAACTTTTGAACGGTAGTGTAATTGAGGAGAATGTGTTGATTAACATTCTTTGAGAAATATGCTGGTGATTATAGAAAATCAAACCTTTTCTCGATAATCACCTCACACGACTTGGCAAAATGGCGGCCAATCGCTTCATAGCCATAAGTGAGGAAGCGTTAGAAATTATGAAAGAAAATGCTGTTCCGGAAAGCATTAAAGATGCTACAAAGTTTGGTCTAAATCTATTCAAAGGTAAGGTGGAATTCCGATTTATTTTAATCGATCTCAAAGCAAAGTATTTTATGTGAGTTGACGTAGACAAGTGACAAGTCTGAGCCGTGCCTTTATTACATTTGCATGAGCTATTGAAGTCTGAAATAATTTTTTTAATATGATTTTAATATATATTTAATTTAAACGGATCACACCGCACTCACGATGAAAAGGTGCAAAACAAAACCGAAAGACTGTTGAAACAAGAAAAAATGTCTGCACACTTAGATCCTTTTGTTCATTTAATTGCCTTCTGTTTCCTTGCGGCTTCTTTCCATTGTCCCTTTGATCATTTTTTGGAGGCTGACGTGTTTGGGAGTAATGGGAACTATGGTAGGAGCCGGAGTCACTCGGGAAGTCACTTTCAGAAGTAAAGCCAAACTGTTGTCTGTGAAGTCTTTGTGGTGGGTCTCGTTGCCTCTCCTCGCCATACATCCATTTATACACTCTTCCAATTTGGTAATCATTGGCATCTCTCCTATATTTCTTCAATTTGGTGGTCATCAGGTCTTCTTCAAAATCTCTCAATGTCTGTTTAATGGAATCACATGTGTGGGTATAATCATCTCCCAACTTCTCTTTCATAAAAATCTCATATTTCTCAATGTCTTTCTCGATGTCCTCTTTTTGCTTTGTGACCTCTTTGATAATTAAAAGCATTAAATCCATGGAGCATTTATTAAGTATCTCACACCATTTCTGATTAAATTCTTCATTTTCTTTGCCAATTGTTGGTGGTTTTTGGATACGGAGGCCTTGTGGAATACGTTTGCTCCTCCAATATTCACTCAATGTGCTTCCATGAAGTTTTGCACGGATTTCTTTCTTCTTTAATTGAGCCAGTTTCAATTTCAAATCTTCTGCTAAGAGAGAACTGGTACCTGTAAAGCTGGTAGCAGGAAACAAGATTCCCTCTGCATCTGACTCGGAGAAGGCAAAGGTCTCAGCTCCTATAGAGGTCAATTCATGCAAAACTTCATGGAAGCACATTGAGTGAATATTGGAGGAGCAAACGTATTCCACAAGGAATAAAAAGCTTCATATTTTTCATTTCAAACAAGAGGGGGGAAAAAAGAATCCAGTGAGTAAACGACTGTTTACAGCTGCTATAAATTAAGTGATAACAGGAACTAACTTTCACAACACACCAGTGCAAGTATAATGGTAGCTAATTTGCTAAATACATTAGTTATTGGTTTAGACAATATAAATGCTGTCCATCTTGCTCGTGCATGGTTTTAATTCCATAATGTAAATACTAACACTTTTACAAACTTGGCTAGATGTTAAAGTCCAATGCCATCATGCTCGAGTTAAGTACTACTACTAGTTATAATTACTACACACATAGAATTAGTTCTATGCAAGAAAGGTAATGCTGTATAATATCAGGCAGTATAGTAGTGCGTATTTTAGGAGTAACTTTTCAGAATAATTGCAAATTTAGCATTCATGTTAAGGAAAAGCTGTATGAAGCTAACAAATGCCCAAGTCTGGGCAAAGAAGGTTACACGCAAGGTGAAGCAGATCATCTTTTTAATGCGATAGTTCTCCCGAAAATATCATACAGCCTTCTAGTTTACACGGTTAGCATTTCAGATCTTACTGTTGGCCAATGCTTTTTTGAAAAATGCTATAAGACGCGATACATCAATTAGTTTTAACATCTTGGATCTTTTGGAGAAGTGTGACCGCCGCCACCTTTTTAATAAAATTAAAAATGGAGATCCTTTACATTGCTTCCTCACTACTTATGAAAATCAGAGTCTTAGAAATAGAAACTTTAAGACCCAAGATAAAAAAGTTTTAAGGATAGTTTTTTTTTTTTAAATAGGTTAATATTTAAATACAATTTTGCTTTTTTAGATTGTCATATTTTTCATACTTGTAAATATTGTAATTGTTGTATATTAGCCTTTTTTAAAAGTTCTTTTAAATTGTAACACACACACACTTTACTGGATGAAATAAAGACATTTGATTTGACTGATTACTAACTTGCATGCCAACATCAGCACAGTGCATATAAGCCAGAATGGTTCATTCCCATGAAGTTTATGAATTACATAAACCGGAATATTCTTGCATAAATAAATCTGCCTCCGCACTGTTGTAATCATGGTGACTTGAAAATATCATTAGTGTTAAATTCTCTTCGATGTAGGTGCAACGTAGGAGAGCGTTTAGGTCTAGGACTTCATTTCAAAGCTTTGTCAAGAACTCTTCAAATAAAGCAAACAATATGCATGTTTACCTGCTAAATCAAGCCAAAAAATGTAAATTGAGACTTTTTTTTTAAAAATCCTGAATGCCCTTCAGCTGGATGCCATAACTCAAGAATGGGAGATAATTTTCCCGACTGTCAGCAATTAAAATGGATGAGCAGCTGATACTGTAAATATGTCCTGATTGCCTCTTGTTCCCGCACAATTTCTGGTAAACATGAGAGGGGGAGATAAAAAGAAAACTCCTACTCTAAAGCCACAAGTCCTTCAACCACAGCGAGACAGCAGACAAATGGGATGTTAATTACTTTAGGAGGAACTTCAGCAAAAAAAGAAAAAGAAAGAAAAGTTTTCAAACTCAGGCAGTTTTGTACAGGTTCTGCAGAAGATAGACATGTAGCGTGTATACGGTATATAGGTGGCACCTCACTGCACTTTTTGATTAGAACTAAATGGAAATTGCAATGACACGCAATCCTTGACTTGTAAGTGACATCAAAGCAAAATAGAAACCCGGATGTCGGCCATGTTGGTGGATATACAAATGCAGGGTCAAGCAACATTCTATACAAAACAGTCACGTGTGTGGAACTCCTTGTTTTTCCATTGCTTTAAGCGTTCTTTTAGCTCTGCCATATCTTCAAGTTGCACTGTATATGGTTGTGGTTGCAACAGTACTCGTGACTATGGCACGTTCCATTTTTTTTAGAATTCCGTCCATGATTCAGAAAGAGGGCGAGGAAACTGAGGCTTAGTACGGAAAGGAGACGAGCATGGCTGAACAACATGGGCAGGGCTGATCTAACAGAGACCAAAATCAAAACAGCTCATGTTTGCAGTAATCATTTTATCCTCAGGTGAGATTCAAAAGCTTTCTCGATAATATCACGGAAGAATTTTATTTCGTGTTGCTAGAATTTTGCTATAAAATGAGTTCTGTTGTCGTAGTTCACTCGGTCGTTGTTATAATTTGAACACATGTATTACCATTTTGCTTCTTGGAGCTCCAGCAAAATTATACGATAGAAACAATCCAGACTGGGCACCCACTCAGAACATGGGTTATGTTTCGTCCAAGGTCGGACTTGATTCTTTGGCAGCCAAACCAGATAGAACGCAATATCTGGGTACTCGATGGTCAGTAGAAGCGTCTTATCTTCAGAAACATCTGACTTTTTAAATAACATGGGTCAAAACCACACAGATCTCTCTTCTTTGTATCAAATATTTGCTCGACCGTTCAAATCATGGCAATACTGAGAAAATTCAGTATTGTTTACAGACACGCTTTCAGCGGCTGCCATCCTAGTTGCTTTGTAGATCCACCATCATGGCGGACGCTCATGATGTAGCACATTTTAATCATGTGGCTGCAAGTCATCTATTGCAAGGTATTTCCGACTGAATTAAGCAATTATTTAATCAATAAAAACACTTTCACCAAGAGTGGAAGGGGATTATGAATGAATGAATGAATGAATGAATGAATGAATGAACCCTTTATTATCACTGTTACCAGTGAAATTGACCATCAACCTGTCCTTATAGAGGGGAAACAGGACAGGAAGACAGGGATAAAAGAAAAAAAGAAACACAGTAGTAACATGAGGAAAGATGAGGAAAAAAAGAACACCCCCCCCCCCCCACTATGCTCCTATCAGGAGTACAGTGTGGGAGCATTTAAAAACCTCCGCACATAAGCACACAATAACACAAGTACACTTTAAAACACAGGACTTGAGGGAGGGAAAGGAGGGGGCAATCAGGGGTGGGTGGGAAGGAGGTAGAGGTAACCCAGCGCAAGCAAGCAGCCGTCCACTCCTGCAGCCATGAGGGCACTGGTCACGCACCCACTTGTCACACTGGGGGTGAAAAACGGCAACCGCAGAAAATTGGGGAAGGAATGCAAAGAATGTGAGAGTGTCTCCCAGCAGTGACCTTCTGGGGGAAATGTTGTCCCAGCAACGGCCTTGATCAAGGCCGGTGCTGTTCAGGGAGCCGAATGTCGATAAGATAGAGATTGTTAGGTCTTTCGAACAGACGCAGTCTTTACACATCCACACCACTCGTCCATATCTGTCCATTTCGTCCATTCTGTTCAATTCAATTCAATTTGGTCTCCGAAATACTTATTCCTTGCAAAGCCAAAAGCGTCTCCAAGATGACAACCACGTTGTGGTTCAAGTTCTGCCACAGTCTGAGTGCCGACAGCTTTACCCACCACTTCAATCATATCGGGCAGCTTTGTGGGGCTTTGAACAGCTGTCACCTTTGTCTGATTTCCTCGATATACCAGGGCAATGCCTAATCCAATCAGCAAAAGTCCGGTAATCATGGTTCCGAATAGGTAGATATCTTCAATGTCCTTCATAGATGTTCCGGCAGGACAGGTGGGTTCCCCCGAACCCAGGCTTCTCGTCGAGAAAACTGTCAATTTCGTTAGGAGACCAGTTTATCAAATCCATGTTTTTTTAGTTTAGAAATTCAATGCGGAGAGAGTCTCTCAAAAAAAAAGTATAGGTAGACGGGACGAAACAAAGAGCACAAGCAGGAAAAAAGGAGAGGAGAGGAGAGCAGAGAAATGTGACCGCCTTCTGTGAGAGCACGGAGGAAAAAAAAATATATATATATAGGACAGCAACTATAGTGTTTGAAAGTATGTGAGGACTTTTTCCTAGTGAATTAAATGGAAGCTGGTTTCCTTACACACACAAATATCTGTGGACATGTTTTGGATTGTTAAGTTCTTCCAGGAGTTCTGATTTGCACCCATGATTACTTTTTTGGCTTAGCCTTTGGCTGAAACCTATAGAGGCACCTGTCTGTATGTGTATGTTTAACCGAGTTCAAGCGTGTTTAAGAATGTAATTGGCATGCTAGCATCAGATAGCGATTCCACAGTCGTGGTGTGGCACCCTGCATACTGATGATGTAAATGCCATGTTACATAACCTCAGTTTCATGATGTAATCCTCTGTGGCTGAGCAGTCTAACATGCTGTCCAGGAGCATCGGAAGGGGATTATAGGACAGCAACCATAGTGTTTCAGAGTACAAATTTTGCAATGTCGGTTCGAATCCTGGCATCAACATATTTCTGAGAGGGCCATTTTTTTTCTCTTTATGTACCGTAGCTTCTGTCTCCCAATCAGAAAAAGGCTGAGCTCAGACCTGCACAGGTCTCTAGTAACATCCTGGAATTGTATATAAAATGGTAAAAATCACCCCCCCCCAAAAAAAAAATAAATAAATAAATAAAAATAAATGGGGGGGTGGCATGGTGGTGTAGTGGTTAGCGCTGTCGCCTCACAGCAAGAAGGTCCTGGGTTCGAGCCCCGGGGCCGGCGAGGGCCTTTCTGTGCGGAGTTTGCATGTTCTCCCCGTGTCCGCGTGGGTTTCCTCTGGGTGCTCTGGTTTCCCCCACAGTCCAAAGACATGCAGGTTAGGTTAACTGGTGACTCTAAATTGACCGTAGGTGTGAATGGTTGTCTGTGTCTATGTGTCAGCCCTGTGATGACCTGGCGACTTGTCCAGGGTGTACCCCGCCTTTCGTCCGTAGTCAGCTGGGATAGGCTCCAGCTTGCCTGCGACCCTGTAGAAGGATAAAGCGGCTAGAGATAATGAGATGAGATGAAATAAATGGAGGGGTACAAACTTTTGCACCCATCTGTACAAATATGCCAGTAAACAGTTCGGTTATACAATACACAGCTGTGACTCAGACTTTAAAACTTAAAGCTAGGGGTTTTACAGCTTATCAATTTAGGGTTTCAGCTGTTATGATTTTATTCTTTGTGGGTGAATAGAAGGTTATGAGTTTGAATCTCAACTTTCTCTTTCAAATTACAACTATCATTGGAAGTCTTTGTCACGTGTACACAAGCACAGTGAAATTCCTCTTCTGCATTTAACCCATCTGAAGCAGTGCACACACACACACACACACACACGGGCAGCTGCAGCACCTGGGGGAGCAGTTGGGGGTTACGGTAGGTGTCTTGCTCAAGGGCACTTCAGCCATGATACTAAGAGGGGACCTTTTGGGGCCAAGGCTGCTTCTCTAACCTTCAGGCCATGTAGTTCCTTCTAGTATGAACACCAAAGTTAAACTTTGCAACCTTTTATACTGTAGAAGTTGATTTACCAGAATTATGAATTTGTTTAAAAAAAAAAAAGATGCAAGTGCATATACTGAGTATGTATCTTTATGAAATCAACATCAAGTCCCATAGTGTGGGTCAATAAACAGGAAGACCGCATCAATCTCATCTCCTCAAGCCACTTTATCCTGTTCTACAGGGTTGCAGGCAAGCTGGAGCCTATCCCAGCTGACTACAGGTGAAAGGCGGGGTACACCCTGGACAAGTCACCAGGTCATCACAGGGCTGACACATAGACACAGACAACCATTCACACTCACATTCACACCTACGGTCAATTTAGAGTCACCAGTTAACCTAACCTGCATGTCTTTGGGGGAAACCGGAGCACCCGGAGGAAACCCACGCGGACACGGGGAGAACATGCAAACTCCACACAGAAAGGCCCTCGCCGGCCACGGGGCTCGAACCCGGACCTTCTTGCTGTGAGGCGACAGCGCTAACCACTACACCACCGTGCCGCCCAGGAGCATCCACAGTCTAAATAATGAGAAAATGGAATAAATCCAATCCAGGCTTGCTAAATAAAGTTTAAACAAAGAAAAGGTGAACACAATAGGGTAACAAGTCAGTCAATGGCAGGATAGAGATGGAAACTGGACCAAAAAAAAAAAAGAACTGGGAGGAACAGCAGGCAATGCTGGTTCTCCGAGGAACCAGCATTCCATGTGAGTAACCGTCCACTCACCCAGCCACTTAACTTTAGATTTCAAGAAAAGTCTGCCAAATTAAAGTGATCTCCAAATATCTTTGGACCAAAAATGAACACACATTTTTGAAAAACATATATATTTACAACTAAACAAATCATTCCATCTGTTCTTGTTTTGACTGCATTAATTTAAAAAAAAAAACTTAATAGGTTTCAAATCACATTATTCCAGTAATGAAAAAATTATGCAGAAAAGTCATGACAAAAGATAAACAAAATGGGGAAGAATGGTCTCTTTCTCTGCAGAGAGAAAGGAGGATTTTGAAAGGATGTGCCCAAGGACATGTTTGTTCAGACTGAAGTGCAGAAATAGTCTTGCTAACAGTCAATTAGGACAAGATCAGAAGTATGCAATCAATGCAATCACAGCAATAATCACTTCAGAGCTAGGTAGACAATGAATATATCCTCAGGAAGGAGAGAGAGAGCTTGATGGGGAGTGTGGATTATGAATAAATGGCTCATGAAAATGCTTTTTCATACATGTAAAAAAATAAAAAAATAAAAAAATGGGGTCATCATTATGGAAGAAACAGCACATACCCATATGACATCATATTTAAAATTCACATGGCGGCTATCCTGAAGTACTACAAGTAGCTAGAAAAGCGACACTAATAAGTGGCTTAACACAATGCATTAGTACTGTATACATACAGGGAACTTTTTTGATGGAATAAAAACATGTTCTATTCCCTCCTAGTGGGTTTCATTCATTTGGTTTGATAGCATGCAATATTGTTAGCATATCGCTCATCCTGTGTGTTTTACGTCACTCTACCCAATGGAGAATGAGCGTTGAATATGGTTTACGATATTGCATGGTTGTCAAGACATGACGTCACATGTCGGAGACATAAAACTTCCATACTAGCGAGCGACTGTGACAATTTGTAAACAAACATGGCCGCCAGGTTTGAGTCATTAAATATGGCATATTTTGAGAGAATTTTGAAAGAAAAAAAAAAAGATGTGTTGAACACCCAAACAGAATGTGGATGTATAATAACATTAGCTGGCTTTTATGGTATAGCAGATCTATTCCATTCAGCTACTCATCTTCGACTCGTTCAGTATCATGCTAGCTGAATGGAATATATCTGATATACCATGAAAAAAAAGCCAGCCATTATTGTTTAAAAATATATTACTTTCCAGGGTATATTCCTGCCTCATGACCAGTATTCCCAGATTGGGCTCCAGATCCACTGTGACCCAAACCAGGATAAAACAGTTATGGAAAATGAGTGAGTAGCAAAAATAAAATTTCCATAAAAAACAAAATGCAATACAGTTGTGCTACCATCAGTGCTTGGACTCCAAATGAAGACAAACCTTTTTATTATTTATTTATTTTATATATGTAATTACTGAGGGGCGGCACAGTGGTGTAATGGTTAGCGCTGTCGCCTCACAGCAAGAAGGTCCGGGTTCGAGCCCCGTGGCCGGCGAGGGCCTTTCTGTGTGGAGTTTGCATGTTCTCCCCGTGTCCGCGTGGGTTTCCTCCGGGTGCTCCGGTTTCCCCCACAGTTCAAAGACATGCAGGTTAGGTTAACTGGTGACTCTAAATTGACCGTAGGTGTGAATGTGAGTGTGAATGGTTTTCTGTGTCTATGTGTCAGCCCTGTGATGACCTGGCGACTTGTCCAGGGTGTACCTTGCCTTTTGCCCGTAGTCAGCTGGGATAGGCTCCAGCTTGCCTGCGACCCTGTAGAACAGGATAAAGCGGCTAGAGATAATGAGATGAGATGTAATTACTGTGTTTATGGGCGCACTTAAATAATTCCCCAAGAACTTTTCTACTAAAATTTGACAGACCACATAACACACTGTGCAGAACATTCAAGTCCTTCCAGTCCAACCTTGGCAAACCATGTCTTCATGGCACTCACTTTGTATATTGGGATACTGTAATGCTGGAACAGGATTTGTTTCTTTAGTTCTATCCATTATCTACAACCACTTAACCTGTGCAGGGTCGCAGGCAAGCTGAAGCCTATCCCAGCTGACTATGGGCGAGAGGTGGGGTACACCCTGGACAAGTCGCCAGATCATTACAGGGCTGACACACAGACAAAACCATTCCCACTTATTCACAACCTACAGTCAATTTAGGGCCACCAATTAGCCTAACCTGCAGGTCTTTGGGGGAAACCGGAGCACCTGGAGGAAACCCCCACAGACACGAGGAGAACATGCAAACTCCACACAGAAAGGCCCCCTGTCAGCCACTGGGCTCAAACTCAGAACCTTTTTGCTGTGAGGCAACAGTGCTAACCACTACACCACCGTGCCGCTCATTTTAGTTCCAGTGATGGGAACTTGTAATGCTCCAGCATAGAAATATGTTCCAAACAATTGTGTACCAAAGGTATCAAACCCCCAGGTTGCTCTGAGTGTGTTTTACATCACTCTGGATAAGAGTGTCTGCTAAATGCCTGTAACAGTGTCTGCTAAATGCAACAGTTTTTTTGGGGGGGAACTACATATTGGTCTAACGGTCAGGTGTCCACATACTTTTGGTCATGTAGTGCATCTTCTATTAAGCAAAACCTGCATGCAAACACTGCAGTTTATTAAAACCCATCATGAAGTATCCAAAGGCCAGCTTTACAAATAATGGAGAAAATCTGCATCTCGAGGACATGCACTCTTGATGAACCTGTAGATTTATGCAATTAATATTAAAAAAAAAAAAAAAGTCCTCATGTATGGCTTGTTGGTTTATGTCACTTAAAAAGACAATCTGCCTCCCGGGTTGGCTTCATCAACAGGATGCCGTAAGCCAATGTGCATACAATCAGCATGATTTGCTGCTTAATAATGACATGCTCGAGTTTCCAAAGCACACGGCTTAATCTACCTCCTCCAACGCCAAACTGATGGAAGTGCAAAAAGTTGGCAGGAAGGCTGAGTGCCCGGCTGAAGGAGTTTTAATTGCCGAGTGTGAGTGACGTTATCTCTGACAGGCAGAGGAACACTGCATTGAGGTGGCACGACAAATTGGTAAATTACTAGATAATGTCATGGAAATTGCAGTCGAGTTGCCATCAGCTAGTGGTGTGCAAGTGAAGAGGGCCTGAATTTATAAAGATGTGCCCTTTTCACACATGGGAATGATACATTCTCAACAAATAGAGCTTTACCACCACGGCTGGATCAGCTAATCTTAAATTAAAAACAGATGCCAATGTCAACAATAATTAAGATCTTTACACGAAGTATGCTCATCATTAATCGGATAATTACATAATTCGACTCATTCAGGAAAGGCAAAGTTTTGATGGAGTACTTTGCACAAGTATTCCCTCTTCTGAAGTTTCACATTTTGTACTTCTAGAACCTGGAACTCAAATTTAATTGAGATTATAGTATGTTGAAGTACAGGGAGAAAATCAATCAGGACAAAATTTTTCAAATATGATTATGGTGCTGCCCCCCCCGACTTGACTTTTGGTGAACGCTTGCTCTATTAGTCACCCTTGTGCCATCTTCTTTCCATTTGGTTAGACTGGTGGATTTAATAGTAAAGCAGATGTTGTTTAAAGCAATTAACCAGGAAATTTTGAATTTATGGGGTTATGAAATATCATTATACATTAATACAAGATGCCCCCCCCCCCCCCCCCCAAAAAAAAAGGGACTTTAGCTTAAAAAACATTAAAGTTGTAACATCAGTCAGTTGGGCCATTTCCCCGGTCATGGCCATACTGGATTAGCCAGATATATGGATGTATTAGGAGACAAAAATGAAGGTGGCGCTGCGTGACTTAGGATTCCACACGTCTTCTTCAATCTGTCCTGGATCCAAGAAGTTTGGCTGAGTGGCTTCATCGAGTAAAGCGAGAAAACTTTTACTCCTGGAAGAAGCAATAAATTGTGCAGTGAGCATTTTACAGAAGATTGTTTTGTGGAGGACTTGTATGGAGGAAGGGGGAAAAAAATCACTGGGAAGAACCGAGACATGAGGTAGAAATGACAACTGAAGCCAGACGCGATCCCGACTTTGTTTCACCACAAAACACCGACAGCACGACCGCGTCACGCATCAAATGGACGGAAGATAAGCAAGTCTCTCATCTCATTCTCTGTAGCCGCTTTATCCTGTTCTACAGGGTCGCAGGCAAGCTGGAGCCTATCCCAGCTGACTACGGGCGAAAGGCGGGGTACACCCTGGACAAGTCGCCAGGTCATCACAGGGCTGACACATAGACACAGACAACCATTCGCACTCACAGTCACACCTACGGTCAATTTAGAGTCACCAGTTAACCTAACCTGCATGTCTTTGGACTGTGGGGGAAACCGGAGCACCCGGAGGAAACCCACACGGACACGGGGAGAACATGCAAACTCCACACAGAAAGGCCCTCGCCGGCCACGGGGCTCGAACCCGGACCTTCTTGCTGTGAGGCGACAGCGCTAACCACTACACCACTGTGCCGCCCCAAGATAAGCAAGTATATTATATATTAATAAACAGGCAATAAACTAGCCACTACTTTATTTTGATTCCTTTTTTAATACTGTATTGCCATCATATTTGTGCAGAAATGCAAACAAATTGACCAAGAAGTCATGCTAGACCATAATATTATACTATAGTCTAGTACAGCATGCACTTGTACACCGCCACTGTGCTCGTGGAAAATGACATCACGCATGATGGCGTTATGGCGGCCTCCCTGACCAAAAATAGCCTCGTCTATTTTCATCACTTGAGTGATTATATTGTTAAGAACAAATTCAACATGCAGCTTTTTTATAAAAGGACAGACAAAGACCGACTTTTAGCTCAATTTGTGAGAGATTTCCTTTTAAAAGTTCGCCTTGACTTTGGCTCCAGAGCTTGTGTTGTCTTCTCTCTGGGTTTGAGTCTTCATGATGCTGTGTGTTTCGATCTGTTCTCTAACGTACTCGAGAATCTTCCAGGAGTAGTTGGATTTATCTTGAGATCATGACACACTTTAATTGCACAAAAGTGAACTTCATTCAGGTAATGATGTGGCTTCTGCTGGCAACTCATTTAGGGGTTTTACAAACTTTTACAGCTTGTATTTGTGAATTATTAAAAAAAAAAAAATGTTCAAGACCCAGTTCTAAGTTATGGGATACTTTGTGTAGATTTATGACATATTTCAGTTTCAGGTGTGACACTACAAAATACAAATAATCAAATCAATCTAGAGGACTGAACACTTCTGAAGTACTTAAAGTAACTTATAGTTTACACTTAACATGCATGCTCATATGAAAAATTCTTGTCACTGTTTTTTGAGAGTGCTTTGACTAAGTATTTCAAAATCCCAGTAAACCATGCAATATTTAACCTTTAAAGTTACTTTAAATATCACTTAGGTCCCAAATGCCTGATAGTGAGTGAATACATCACTATCTACTATTAAAAATGAATAAATAGGGGGGGGGAGAGGAAATTTATTCTCTAACATTTGGTGCTTTTATCTGTAAAGTCAGCGGCATGGTGGTGTAGTGGTTAGTGCTGTCGCCTCACAGCAAGAAGGTCCGGGTTCGAGCCCCATGGCCGGCGAGGGCCTTTCTGTGTGGAGTTTGCATGTTCTCCCCGTGGGTTTCCTCCGGGTGCTGCGGTTTCCCCCACAGTCCAAAGACATGCAGGTTAGGTTAACTGGTGACTCTAAATTGACCGTAGGTGTGAATGTGAGTGTGAATGGTTGACTGTGTCTATTGCCGCTTTTCCACTACCAATGCGGCTGAGTCGAGCTGAGTGGGGCTGTTGGAGTTGCATTTCGACTACAACCGCGCTGACCCGTGCTGGCTGGAAGTGGGTGGACACATTGGGTGGAGTTAGCGAAAGTAGGTGGACGTCACGTGATGTTGTTAGGCGGTGCAAACAGTGACATCAGTGAGCTTTTAAGCGGTAGTCTCACGACCCGGATAATAAACAATAAACATGGAGGACATGGAGTCGTTAGTGTTGCTGGTCTTGGTGCTGTGGCTTGTTGTCACCGACAATGCCAACAGATACTGGCAAGAGCGTATAGATGAGGCGAGGCGCATAAGGCTTCAGAAATTCTCGTAATTCTTCTTCTTCCGGGTTTACAGATACCAGCGTGCTCGCGGGGCGTGTGTGGGCATGTGAGGACACTCCTCCTCACCAATCAGTGCACAGGGGAGTGTCTGCTCACGCCCCTAGCCCCACTCGGCTCGGTTTGGCTCGCTTCAGCCCCACTCCAAAACCGTGCGAGTTTTGGGTGCTAAGCAGGGCTGAAGCGAGCTGAGTCATGCTGCTCTGAGATAGTCGAAACGCGAGCCATGTCGGGCTGAAGTGAGCTGAAAAAGGGTAGTGGAAAAGGGCCATATGTGTCAGCCCTGTGATGACCTGGCGACTTGTCCAGGGTGTACCCCGCCTTTCGCCCGTAGTCAGCTGGGATAGGCTCCAGCTTGCCTGCGACCCTGTAGAACAGGATAAAGCGGCTAGAGATAATGAGATGAGATCTGTAAAGTCTGCACTGTAGATTTAAATGTTTGTGATATTTGCCTTGCTGATCGAATGACTCCATCGTGGAGCTTCATTGGCTGACCTATTTCTTACTAGGACATTCAATCAGATGCCCTCAATGATGGGAAGCAGGGATTAGAGACGGGTGTTGAGGCAGGATGTCTGATCAGATGCCCTGGCATGGATAAATCTGGGGAAAAAAAAAAAAGGAGTTGTGTACAGGAAGCTTGTGTATGTTCCTGCACATGAGCTGTAACTCTTCTCTATCTGTAGCTCTGAAGTTTTTTTTTTTCCCCTCTCTTCAGCACAATCTCTTTCTGTCAGTCTCTCTCACCGCCATCTCGAACTCTCTCAGGTATCAAAGCTGAAACTTCAATCCCAGAGTCAATCTGTCTCTTTATGGCACAGGCTAGAAGGGGAGAGGAGTGGGATGTGCATTTTTTTTTTTTTTTGGGGGGGGTGCAATGCGAGGACGTGTACAGAGGGACCGGAGAAATACACACTCCATTCTGTGCTAGTTTTTCCAAGTTCAAACACGGAGAAAAGCAGAAATATGCGAGGTATCAAGAAAACGGCTTGAACCTGAATCAATATGACATACCTTCATTTAACACTGTAGGTGTAACGACAGAGTTTACTGATAGTCAGAGCTGCAAAACCAACACAAGGAGGATGTGTTCAAGGGGTGTGAAATATTCATGAAATAGCACGCGTTTCCTTATGTATTCTTTGATTTGTGTATTTCATATAGTGGGGGGGGGGGCTGCATTGATGAGTTTAATTCAAAGTGAACAGTCACTGAATATCTTTCAAAAACAACTTTGGATCAAATGTTATTATCCATCCATCCCACTGGAATCTGGAGCCAATCTCAGGTGACTTCATACAAGAGGTGGAGTAATGTTATCTAAATTAAATAGTTCTATTCATGAGACCTCCATGTCAAGTGGACTGCAAAATATCATATTAAAACAAGTAAAAGGTTTCCAGAGGTTAATTGCATCCTTATGTATTCCCCTCCTCCCCGACTATTTACACTTCATTACCAAGTGGGGGGAAAAAAGGAAAAAAAAAAAAACACACCTCTTTGACTCAATCATGTCGGAAAATCAGGTTTTATATACACATACACAATACTGTGCAAAAGTCTTAGGCACCCCTTTTTTTCATACAACCTTTGTTACATATTTCCATTTTATGACTTCTACATTATCAAGTCAGTACAGAAACATTTTAGAGTTTCAAACATTCGTGGTCTAGCACAAAATTGAATGCTACAGAAAAAAAAAAAAGTTTGCATCTGAGCAGCATATTACATATTATACATTTATGTGTGTCACTTTTTCCATGGAATAAAAACATGTATTCTAGTTCCTTCTCGTGAGTTTACTGATAGCATGCAATATGGTTAGCATGCCGCTTATCCTCTACTGTTACGCAGGGTGGAAGCTAACTGGACTGCCGTGCTAACAGCACCAACTCATGGGTAAGCTAGCGTTGGACTTCAAGAATGCTGATGTGAAGAGTGTATATTAATAATGGCGGCACGGTGGTGTAGTGATTAGCGCTGTCGCCTCACAGCAAGAAGGTCCTGCGTTCGAGCCCCGGGGCCGGCGAGGGCCTTTCTGTGTGGAGTTTGCATGTTCTCCCCATGTCCGCGTGGGTTTCCTCCGGGTGCTCCGGTTTCCCCCACAGTCCAAAGACATGCAGGTTAGGTTAACTGGTGACTCTAAATTGACCGTAGGTGTGAATGTGAGTGTGAATGGTTGTCTGTGTCTATGTGTCAGCCCTGTGATGACCTGGCGACTTGTCCAGGGTGTACCCCGCCTTTCGCCCGTAGTCAGCTGGGATAGGCTCCAGCTTGCCTGCGACCCTGTAGAAGGATAAAGCGGCTAGAGATAATGAGATGAGATAATAATAATAATAATAAAAAATGGCTTTTTTTTCCATGGTCTATCAGATATATTCCATTCAGCAAGCATGATATTGAACAAGTTGAAAACAAGTAGCTGAATGGAATACATCTGATAGACCACGAAAAAAAGCCAGGCAATATTATTTAAGAGAGACCACTTTCCAGATTTAAAAAAAACATAATGAAGGCTACTGGGTTTTCGTGCAAAATTAAGAAGCGAGTGTGACAGTTAAAGTGTCCAGAAGAACTGTGGTTGGTTATGCAAGACGCTCAGTAAAACCTACAACCCATTTCCTTATCAAACTGCACTCATTTTACCTGAGACTACCATTTTTTTTAAAGCAAAAGGGTCATCTCACACCAAATATTGACCTTCGTTTATTTATATATATATTTTAATCCGTAAGCCATAAACAGGTCATGTTGAAACACTTCATTTCATTATTTAAGCCATTTTTGGTCAACGGCATTTCTTTACACGTGCCTAAGACTTTTGCCCAGTACTGTATCTATAAAACCTGGAATTATGCACCTCTTGAACTTTTAATTCTTTTCATCCATACCGTGTTTGAACTTTTAATTCTTTTCATTCATACCGTGTTTTAAGTAAGGAATAAAACACTTGGCCACATACTATTATAGGAAAATAGCCAACAGTAGCGACCTGACATGCAGAGGAGTTACTTTGCCAACTCAAACTTGATTATTTTCTCCAACAGCATGCCATGAAGTGTTTTGAACAACACTTCGCCATCATTTGCAGTATTTATTCATTCAAGAATGACACTTCATAGCTTTATCTTAGGCGGCACAGTGGTGTAGTGGTTAGCGCTGTTGCCTCACAGCAAGAAGGTCCGGGTTCGAGCCCTGTGGCCGGCAAGAGCCTTTCTGTGCGGAGTTTGCATGTTCTCCGGGTGCTCTGGTTTCCCCCACAGTCCAAAGACATGCAGGTTAGGTTAACTGGTGACTCTAAAGTGAGTGTGAATGGTTGTCTGTGTCTATGTGTCAGCCCTGTGATGACCTGGCGACTTGTCCAGGGTGTACCCCGCCTTTCGCCCGTAGTCAGCTGGGATAGGCTCCAGCTTGCCTGCGACCCTGTAGAAGGATAAAGCGGCTAGAGATAATGAGATGAGATGAGTTTTATCTTAAATGTTTGGTAAAGTCCACAATACTGTAAGTTGGCCAAGTGATTTGTGTGTCCATTTCTTGACTGGGAGATACCAAAGACCGTCATAAATATGGTACCAACTGCTATCTGGCAATACAGATGTGAGTAGGAAATCAAACTCTCATGGTTAACAGAGGACCAGCCTCCCACTATAACTCAAGCTATGCAATCGGTGAGAGGCTGAAGGCTACTGAAACAGAAATTGGTGCTGCCTAGTGTGCCTTAAGGGCCTGGTTAGTACTGGGACGGGAGATTGCCTGGGAAGACCAGGTCCTGGCATGGGAGCTGCCATACCAGCAACATTAAACATTCATTCCCCCACTAGACTATTTTCTTCCTATTTTAAATAAGGAAAAAGAAAGTCCTTAAATGAGAAAGCACAAAGTTGTGTCTTGAAGACTTTCCCATGGTGGAAAACTCACAGACACTAGAGGCCCCTTCCATACAGTCCCAGTCAAAAGTTTGGACGCACCTTCAATGGTTTTTCTTTAATTTTATTCATTAAAAGTCACTTCATGTCTTGAAGTAATGGTCATTTCTCTTCACTTAGTTGAGCGGTTCTTGGCATAATATGAATTACTACAGCTGTGGTGTTGAATAAGGCTATTTACTGTATTATTTGGTCTCAAACTCATTTAAGGAGGGAAGAAACTCATCCGGGGCGGCATGGTGGTGTAGTGGTTAGTGCTGTCGGCTCACAGCAAGAAGGTCCAGGTTTGAGCCCCGTGGCCGGCGAGGGCCTTTCTGTGTGGAGTTTGCATGTTCTCCCCGTGTCCGCATGGGTTTCCTCCGGGTGCTCTGGTTTCCCCCACAGTCCAAAGACATGCAGGTTAGGTTAACTGGTGACTCTAAATTGAGCGTAGGTGTGAATGTGAGTGTGAATGGTTGTCTGTGTCTATGTGTCAGCCCTGTGATGACCTGGCGACTTGTCCAGGGTGTACCCCGCCTTTCGTCCGTAGTCAGCTGGGATAGGCTCCAGCTTGCCCGCAACCCTGTAGAACAGGATAAAGTGGTTAGAGATAATGAGATGAGAGAAACTCATCCACTAATTAACTTTTGACGAGACACTTGTTAATTGAAAAGCGTTCCAGGTGACTACCTCATGAAGCTGGTTAAGATAACACCAGTAGTGTGCAAAGCATCAAGGTAAACGCTGGATACTTTGAATACTAAAATATGAAGCATGTAACTACATAATTCCATCCATTATTTCATAGTTTTGATGTCTGCAGTCTTGTTTGACAATGTAGAAAACAATCCAAACACAGAAAAACCTACAAATGAGTAGAGTAGGGGTGTACAAACTTTTGACTGCCACTGTAAATGTTTTATGAATGTTTCCTTACAGAAAACTTCATATCAGTTATCATATGTTTTTCAATAAAAAGCAAACATTTTAATCTTTATTATTAGGCTTCAAGTATGTGGAACGTCACCATACAATTCCACAAGAAAGAGCTTTTACTAAATGATAACTGTATTAGAATAAACACACACAAAAAAAGTCGAGATGTGGAGTGAGCACAAAAAAACAAAACACCTTCTGATCAATCAGAATTGAGAACTTAACAGCGCTGTGGTGAAAGTAAATCGAAAAATATAAAATGTTTAATTTGCCAATAATCTATCATGGAGTACATCAGTTCAATTTTAGTGTGGACCAAAGCATACGGAGGTTTCTTTGGCAATAAAAGTGTGCCCTGTGTTTTGTCTGGAGCGTGAGACGAGACTCCAAAACATAAGGCACAAACCAAACAGTGGCGGCTGGTAGTCTTTCAAACAGGGGAGGCTGGTCGGTTACGATATTTCCAGATTTTAAAAGAAAAAAGAAAAAACACATCAATTTTGCCCATACTCTTGCCTCTGATCTGGCTGATTGTTGGCAGTGTTACAAACTGTGAAATAACAGGTTCTTTTGGCCCATTAGCCTACTGTCCAATATACATGATGGTGGTGTTGGGGGGGTGTATATTTTAACATTTTATATTTTAAAATTGTGGCATGTTGTTTAAAAATTGATCATTATTGAAAGCAGCTCTTTGTCAGGAACCTCAGCAGTAACAGCAGAGTGTTCTGGAATAGGCACAAGCACTGACCTTGGGGAGCCAAACATAGAGCTGGGTGTCACACATTTCATTCAATGACACTTTCCCTATATTTTATTTATTTTGACTGAGAAATGTTTTATTGACAATTTTGATAACCCTTCACTTTTAATCCAGGTCTGTAGTGTGAAATGTTCTCGGCTGTGTTTTTGTTTAAAAATGTTTTCCAAATTGTAGCTGTGTTTAATTCCTATCCAGAGAAATATATATTCCAATATAATATACTCAGCATAAACATTTTAAATAGATTCTATATTTTTGGTCCATCCATGACATATTACTAAAGTAGCCTATTTACTGTTGTTGATGTGGGTCACTTGCTGTTAGCCAATTCACTTTCTCGTACCAGGAGAGCTGAAAGGAACGAGTATTATTCCCTACCTTTTTCACCAAGTCAGTTTGAGGCGTTGGTCTACCCTGCTCTTTAATTTTAATTTTTTCCTCGAAAGGAAGACTGGCAAATGGCTTCGCCAAAATTAAATCAGCAATGCTTGGCATCCGTGCGCAGCTTTCTTGCTAGCTGACTAGCCCCCTCAAGTTCAAGTTCAGTCACTCAAATAAACGAAATTTCTGGAACTAAGATAGCAAACTTGACAACACTATATTTACACTTTATTTACACTGATATACAAACTAAAAAAGCTGGTAGAAACCGTATGTCGAAATGTAAGCTGATCTCTTACAATACACCACAGCACTTGCGAATCCGCATGGGACTGAACTGAGATTCACCGCTGCCTGTCTATATTTGAAACAAGCTGTCAATCAAAGAAAATATCCGGCCGCTTTCACCAATCACCAGTCTCCTTGTGGAAAGCTTTGCCATGTCCCTCCCATGTGAGGTTCGGAGTCCGTGGGCGGGCGTTTTCGCAGTATTTGTCCAATAACCGTCTTGCATTTTGAGATTGAAAAGCGCATAGCTCCCAAATGCCATTGAAGTCCACTGAGGCTGGGCTGCATCGCGCTGTCACGAGGGGGAGAAACTCACGCACACATTAGGCGAACTGGGGAAAGTTATAACGGAATGATTCCGCACTGTAGTGGGTTGAGCACATATATTTCTATGATTCTGGATCTGAAATAGCAATAAAGGTCAGCTATAACATAAGCCTAGCGCAATTCATCCTACACGATGTTCGTCATTTTTAGAGGAGGCTGAGCCTCCCTTGTTGTCTTAGAGCAATCGCCCGTGAAACCAAACAAGTAAAGCCACATAAAAACAGTTCCACAAAGAGAAACCTGTTGAAGATAAAGTGTTAGAGGAGCTAGAGAACAGATCACTTGGATGGGTTTTAATAAAGGAAACAGAGCCAAATCCACATATTCTGTTATGGTGCAAGGTCACTAACAAACGTGAGCAGTCGTTTCTTGAGCCTTGTGGATCAATCGTGGTTTGTATGCTTCAGCAGGAGAGCACAGTATTGCTGCTGCAGGTCATACGTTAGGGGTTGGGGCTGCGGAATGGGATGCAGCCAGAATGGGGGGGGGGCTTTTGGTTGTCGGTAAGAGAGCAGGAGTCGATCTATCAAAGTCAAACATGGCGCTTGCACAGCAAGACTTTATGGAGCGAACCATCGTCTGCTCTCTCCCTCCCCCTCTTCCTTTGTACTGAAAATAATATAAAATAAAATGGCCCACTTATCATGCCATAGAAGCTGAGTGGCAGTTGAGAGCTCTACAGGCAAGAGAACAACCTCACTCATGCTAGTTACCATTAATGATATTAACAAATAAAGCACCGTAATTGAACAGGGCTCAATTAAGAGAACAGACAAGCTGTTATGCTTGACTGATGGTGCTCAATGCCTTTGACAGAGTGTGTGTGCGCACGCCATCGAACAGCAATGCAGCAATTCCACTATCCCAGAAGAACAACCCTTCAAGCATCTCTCATGTCTGCACTTAACATGATGGGGTTTCCCCCATTTTCAGTTAAAAACAGCTCTGTTAAGCTATAGTGGGGAACTGGAAGTCTGCCATCGCAGAGAGAAATGCTTTCCTCGATCCATTGTCTTAAATAAGTGCTTGCCTTCAATGCAACTCCAAATGAAAATGCCCTGAAAAGCACTTGGATTTCCTTATTTGCTTTGTGTGTGTGGTCCCCCCCCCCCCCCCCCCCCCCTGCAAGAGAAACAAATCAGGGGTCCAAGCGCCAAAGGAGTCGAAGCAGTTTAATGATTGTACTGTCCATTTTCTTATTGCTATTATTATTTAATTTGGTTCATCGTGATCATTATAAAAGCATAATGAGAACAATGTGTTAACAAATGTCCAAACAAAAGCCCATTTGGGAATCTCTTTAATTCTGTTGCTTTTTTCTGGAGCGCTTCATGTCGTGATCTTTGGAAAGTTGTCGACTACATTATAATTTCCAGAGGACCCAGAACTGACCAGGAGTTGTCACGTTGCTCATGTAAAAGTGTGTTATGTATTATTTTTGAGAAAAAAAAAAGATAGAATAACTATCCACATTCACTGGATATGAGCAATCGTGCACTCTGATTGGCTATTCTACTACCAGCTCATACCATGAGTAGAGAAAAACAAAATGGCGGAGCGTGTTGCTGAACCAACCGAGGATGAGATAAAAACACTTGACTTGACTTGAAAACAAAACCCCCCAAAACTACGGAATAAAAAAAAAAGTATTTGATGGTAAGAACATCTTTAATTTAACAATTATAGCACTTTTCACAAATTGCTCGTCATTTCGTCGATTTGCTTACATTCTAAGCGGAAATGATCTTGGATGCTTTGTAGAAAAAGTTATCATCGATCAAATTTTCAAAAATTAAAAATGCTCCATTCCTCAAAATCCAGTGAATGTGGATAGAATAAAACAGTTGTTCCACTCAATCTCGTCATACATGGCTTATAGCCAACTCGGTGCTACGCGCCTTGTCAGCTACCGGCTCATGTATGACTTGATTTTGTGGAATAACTTAAAATATAGTGCCACTTTCCATAAGAAAACATTTGTACAGCATTTTGGAAGGAGTCTCCAGTGTCAGCACTTTAAAACATCAAAGATAAAAAGCTGTAACTAAGCTACGGACAAAAATTATTGACGTCAGTTTCATGACAAACTGCAATTCTTATTTAATGATGAAAAAAAGATTAACTGAAGAGAGAACAGTGAAGGAAGGATGATTTATAGATGCTATAACAAGTGACAATAAGAGGGTCCCCCCCCCCACAACTATAAACGTTTGGTGGACCATGTACAATCTCAATTCCATAAAGTTGAGACACTGTAAAATGTAAATAAAAACAGAATGTGAAGATTTGCAAATCTTGGAAGCTTTATATTTCTCATTCTCATTATCTCTAGCCGCTTTATCCTTCTACAGGGTCGCAGGCAAGCTGGAGCCTATCCCAGCTGACTACGGGCGAAAGGCGGGGTACACCCTGGACAAGTCGCCAGGTCATCACAGGGCTGATACATAGACACAGACAACCATTCACACTCACATTCACACCTACGCTCAATTTAGAGTCACCAGTTAACCTAACCTGCATGTCTTTGGACTGTGGGGGAAACCGGAGCACCCGGAGGAAACCCACGCGGACACGGGGAGAACATGCAAACTCTGCACAGAAAGGCCCTCGCCGGCCACGGGGCTCGAACCCGGACCTTCTTGCTGTGAGGCGACAGCGCTAACCACTACACCACTGTGCCACCCACTTGGATATGTTGTCTTTGTACCATTTTCAATTGAATATAGGGTTTCCATGACTTGCAAATTATCGCATTGTTTTTTTTTTTATGTTTTACAGTGTCCCAAATTGAAGGAATTAGGGTTGTACAAGCTATAAAGGGTGAAGATCACATGCTTCCTCTGAGACACATGATGCCAACCAAGCACATCTTTTCAAACTGATATGCATGCAATGTCACTCACTCAAAGGAAAGCGCTATCCGCCCACATGAGCTCACAGGTGTCCATGATTGGCTAGTTTTGCTGGAATTGCTGGGTTTCACATGACGTCACATCCGCCTCATTAGTTATTCAAAACTTTAGCTGGTGGTCTACCAAAGCTCAGTTGACAAAGCGTTTGTATGGAGAAGGTGCATTGCTCACATGAAAAATGCCGTACGCTTGGCGTTGTTTTAGGTTGTTCGAATCAAACCATGAAACTGATAAGTTTCTTCAGGGTTCCCCATGAACTAATTAAAAAAAAAAAGATGAACGAACACAGGATTTCACAAAAAGGCATCAAGAAAGGTGGCTTTTGAACCCCTCACTGAAATCGAAGGGAGCCGAGTCGCAGCCTGCTCGAGTTTGCAGTGATCACTTGGTGAAAGGTTTGTATTTCCCTCTCAGCTCTGTCCTTAGTGTTTTCCAAGTACTTTTCTTGCTGTGTGTCATTATTTTACGGTACTTTTTTTTAGTCACGAAGCGCTAAAGTCCACAGCTGTTTCTTTGTTTATTCCTCACAAAGTCCATATGCATGAAGGTTGCGACAAAATTCTTACCCAGCCGTACAGTTACAATGCGCCGTGATCACTTCTCCATCTTGTTTAACTAAGATCCAGGTCTTTAAAGGGGTTTCTGATGATCTTTGTGAATGATTTAGCTGAGAGATAAGAGCCAATACAAGTGAGAATCAAGCGAACAGTTTGTTTACACTTCAACTTGCAGTGCTTCGTTGTAAAGACGTGAACGAAAAGCTTAAATAAATGCACTTACACGGGCAAAAACAATACAGGATTCATTCAGCAGCAACTTGATAGCGAGGTCCTTTACCCAGCCACATACAAAAAAGTTGAAAGCCTCCGTACTCTTCCATGCTTTCATCTGTTTTGCGGTGTAGAAGGACGTCTGCAACACCAGATAGTTTGAGATTTCGGGGAACTTGACTGAAGGGTAGTTTTTGAGATTGTATGACAAATCCTTCTTTCCCAGACTGTAGGGGTCGATTCCATTGCACAGAGCAATCTTCTGAATAGATCTAAAGCCAGCAGTGGCTTCTAGATTACGAGCGTACTCTGATAAGTTATCGCTAGTTGTTTGCACTACGGCAGCCGTTTAGACCACCAGCCATTTCACGTCTGATAAAACCACCAAGTCACATGACTGAAACCCAGCAATTGACAGGGTAGAAAGAGTATGGCACCACCCATCGCTCCCTAAGAGGGTGGGCCAATTTTGCGCTCTTGAACTCCCGCCCACAAATCGCTGTGGCATCATTGAGATCCGAACTCGAACTCTGGATGATAGGGCAAACGCTTTTCCTTTGCACCACTTGGGAATTAATCATAATTTAACAAAACTATTCATTGGCAAATTACTGCTTCATGTTGGGTCATGTCTGATTATTAATAATGATCCATTAACCTCATATCTGCTGACCTGTCAATTATAGTTTTATCCTGATAAGGTCAAAGTGGTAAAAGTAACAAACTTCTTGTTTTACAAGGACCTCTGAATGTACACTGACAGGCCAATTTCATGACGCAGGACAAGTCATCAGGACACAAACATGTCACTGGCTTTTATTTTGCCATTATCAGAACCAGAAACAAGAATCCATCTTGAACCGGTTTCTTGATTAAATGTCTGCATCATCAACAATCCCCCAAAAATCCAAACAGTGGCTTTTTTGCGTTTCTGGAAAAGCCACCTGATGAGACAATTCAGCTGTAGGTGAAGACATATGGCCCTTTTCCACTACCCTTTTTCAGCTCACTTCAGCTCACTTCAGCCCGACACGGCTCGCGTTTCGACTACCTCAGAGCAGCACGACTCAGCTCGCTTCAGCCCTACCCAGCACCCAAAACTCGCACGGTTTTGGAGTGGGGCTGAAGCGAGCCAAACCGAGCCGAGTGGGGCTAGGGGTGTGAGGAGACACTCCCCTGTGCACTGATTGGTGAGGAGGAGTGTCCTCACATGCCCACCCGCCCCGCGAGCACGCTGGGATCTGTAAACACCGTAAACCCGGAAGAAGAATTACGAGAATTTCTGGAGCCTTATGCGCCTCTCCTCATCTATACGCTCTTGCCAGTATCTGTTGGCGTTGTCGGTGACAACAAGCCACAGCACCAAGACCAGCAACACTAACGACTCCATGTCCTCCATGTTTATTGTTTACTATCTGGGTCGTGAGACTACCGCTTAAAAGATCACTGATGTCACTGTTTGCGCCGCATAACGACATCACGTGACGTCCACCCACTTTCGCTAACTCCACCCAATGTGTCCACCCACTTCCAGCCAGCACGGTTCAGCGTGGTTGTAGTCGAAATGCAACTCCAACAGCCCCACTCAGCTCGACTCAGCCCAACTCAGCACGGCACGGCTCAGCCCAACTCAGCCGTGTTGGTAGTGGAAAAGCGGCAATAGTCTACTGGCCCGTGGAGCTATTCAGGTGCCAATCGGTTTCCTGTTGTTCACAGGTTCAAAGCCTGGGAGAGCTCAGAGGGAGTTGGAGGGATTTGGAGGCTCAGACAGTTTTCAGAAGGGCCACATGCTTAGTACGGGTCAGAGCCTCCTCAGCATCTCTTCTGCTATCTTCCAAACCATGTGGTCATTTTATGCTAACCTTGTGTCCACATGCCCCAGGAAGGCGGCATCTCACTGTCTTGGCGATGACCTGAACTCTATTTGCCAGGCAGATGGGGTTCTAATCCCATAGCTTTGGATAGCATATCAAAGTCACTTATTACTTGCAAGCCAGGCAACTGGTGAGGGTGGGATAAAAATGAAGCTAGCGCTCCGATTTATCAGGAAGGCAGTATGGATGGATTAAAGTGATGCCAGCCACCCTGCCTGCACTGCCAACCTGCTGCTCACTTGCTTTGTTTCTGTGCCTTTTAAACCCCCTCGGGAGCGCAAAATGAGCGCCATCACTCAGATAAAGCTCTGGAAAAAAAAAAAAGTGTTCAATTGCAAATAATAAAGTCCAAAAGAGTAAGAAACAGCAATGTTTTTTAAAATTATTTATATATAGATTTATTCGTTTTCAGAGCTTAACCTCTGCGATCAGATGAAGGAGAAAGAGGGACGCCTCAAACTCAATTACAGGGCTTTTGTTTTGATTTGAAAGCACACCCACATGCATACTGATGTGTACCCTCTCTCTCTCTCTCTCTCTCATTTCACCATTAAAAAAAAAGACAAAAAAGCAAAGCAGAACTCGGACTCGTGTTGTGTGTGATTCTGTAGCACTGGAACCATAATTCATCAAAACCTGAGCAGCAGCAGAACCTGTATTAGACAGCAGAGGAAGAGAAGACAGCTGTCCCTGCCCACGTTCCTCACAGAGGGAAAGGACTCGCAGTTCCCAAAGCCTGATCTGAAAACAAATTAAAGAGGATTATTGCAGCTTTCCTGCACTCGGATATGAATTCATCCACCAGAACGTTGACCTCTTGCTCATTTTTCTCAACTTCTGAGAAAAAGGCGAGGGAAAGCTGTGGCAATGTGCAGACAGGATTAGAAATGACCCAACTCAAGATTATTTGCAATAAATATGTTGCAGAGAAGGGGCAGCACGGTGGTGTAGTGGTTAGCGCTGTTGCCTCACAGCAAGAAGGTCCTGGGTTCGAGTCCCATGGCCAGCGAGGGCCTTTTTGTGCAGAGCTTGCATGTTCTCCCTGTGGGTTTCCTCCAGGTGCTCCGGTTTCCCCCACAGTCCAAAGACATGCAGGTTAGGTTAACTGGCGACTCTAAGGTGGTGTTTACATTAGACCGTTTTCGTCGCGGATGCACTGTCCGTGCACATTAAAACGCCGGGAAACGACTCCACAGGCGGAACTTGAATCCGCCAGGGCCCACGTATTCAACCCAGTTCGTATCTGATCCGGTGCTGTGTAAACATTGAGGAATGAGGAAATGCAGTGCTGAGCTCTAGCTGACGTCGTCATTGGACAACGTCACTGTGACATCCACCTTCCTGATTCGCTGGCGTCGGGATCACACACACAGCGGCTCAGTCCCGAATCACTGCTCGTGCGCTTCACTCGCGCGCTCTGTGAGCTGCGCAGGGCCGGAGTGCGCACCCTCCAGAGGGCACTCGCTGTTCAGGGCGGAGTGATTTGGAGCGCAGGAGGAAGCGCTGAGCCGCACTGAGGTTTATTTACACATTTCAACTTATTTACCTCCTTCAGGCGCTTAAACTCAGTGAGAACATGAACATCACAGCCAGGTGTGTTTATCTGCTGGAGAAGGTGTTCGCTTGCCATCCTTCCACTTGCAAGTGGTGAGTGACTTGCGCATGCCCGATATGCACTGGGATCATGTGACGTGCCATCTAATTAGTCATGTGATTAGCGTATCCGTGTATTGGCGTTGCTGTGTGCACGCGAATCGTGTATTGGCGTTGCTGTGTGCACGCGAATCGTGTATTGGCGTTGCTGTGTGCATGCGAATTGTTTTAAAAACGTTAATCTGATGATCCGCTGATACGGTCTAATGTAAACACCACCTAAATTGAGCGTAGGTGTGAGTGTGAATGGTTGTCTCTGTCTATGTGTCAGCCCTGTGATGACCTGGTGACTTGCCCAGGGTGTACCCCGCCTTTTGCCTGTAGTCAGCTGGGATAGGCTCCAGCGACCCTGTAGAACAGGATAAAGTGGCTAGAGAGAGATCTCATTATGGTATCTCTAGTCGCTTTATCCTGTTCTACAGGGTCGCAGGCAAGCTGGAGCCTATCCCAGCTGACTATGGGCGAAAGGCAGGGTACACCCTGGACAAGTCGCCAGGTCATCACAGGGCTGACACACAGACAACCACTCACACCTACGGTCAATTTAGAGTCGCCAGTTAACCTAACCTGCATGTCTTTGGACTGTGGGGGAAACCGGAGCACCCGGAGGAAAACCATGGGGAGAACATGCAAACTCCGCACAGAAAGTCCCTCGCTGGCCACAGGGCTCGAACCCGGACCTTCTTGCTGTGAGGTGACAGCGCTAACCACCGTGCCGCCCTAGAGAGAGATAATGTTGCAGAGAATAGGAGTGCAAACGTTTCGAGTTAAGAGGCCATCAGTTTAAAAAAAAAAACACCAATCGCTCCAAAACCAAATTTCACCAATACGGATAAACCCAGGCCTGGGCTATAGGTACCCGTATCGTTATCGGTCTGGTGTGAGCACAAACTGCAGGGGACCGATTTATTTCTAGTTATCAGTATTGTGGGACCAGGCCTTAAGCCTTCCACATGGAAGTTAACATAAACAAGTAGTGTCCATGGCATACAGTCAAATTTTATATGAGAAAGATTAAATAAAAATATATTGCGCCCATTTGATACATACTGTATAATATATAGCTTTTCAAAAAAGAAAAAAAAAGTGTCCCGAGTAGGACATGAAAACCGACTGGGCTGTATTTTATATGCATGACTTGTGTCTGAAATCTTTCCAGCACATCAATCTGCTCTTTTGTTTCTTTCATTTCTGACTAAAATAAGTTGCTTAGATTTGCAAAGAGCGGGTAAATACGTCTCCTGTGCAAAATAAATTGGTTCGTGGGCAGCAGTACACATTTGTCATGGATGATTCAAAAACACATGCATTTTTTTTTTTTAACACACAGGATTTTGTGCAATTTCATTTGCAGCACCAACTCTGACATTTATCTATTACAGTCACCGACGAGATGAACGCACCATCCATAAAGAGATGATTTTCACAAGTCAACTTTTTTTTTTTTAAATAGTGACGCAAATGACAATTTTGTCTGACCTCGACCTTCGCCTCCCTCCTCCAAGAATAGACTGACAGAACAATCTTTCTAGTGGCCTCTTGCTGGAAGTCATTATCCGTCGAGACAGCACACACACCATCAGGCAAAGTAAACAGTGGCATAAATCTTGCCATTAACCCCCGAACGCTCGCTGCAAGTGTGAGGCGATTGCAACATTTCTCACTTCTGTGACTTTCATTCTCCACAGTCTGTGGGTGGACATCAGTACCACCTCCTTTCCTTACAGCTGTCACACACACACACACACACACACACACACACACACACACACACACACACACACGGGCATCTGCCGTGATTAACAGTAGAATCATCTTCCTGATCACTGATGTTCCTCTGTTAATCTTTTTTTTTTGTGCCATGATGAGCTAGATTAATCATTATTCACTATGACAATTTACTGATTTTCAAACTAGCCATTTCAAACCATACTTTGCCTCAGCTTTAACCCCCTTGTACTTTTCCACAATATACAGTACAAAAAATGTTGAAAGAATATAGCCAAATGGACAAAGACTAACAAACAAAACGAGTGAGACCTTTTGAAACATGGCTTTCAAAAATCAAACACTTGCACACAATTGTTCCTAAATCAATCATCACTATCATCAAACTGCTTTCCCTCACTTTTATTTCCCTTCAAGAAGTCAAAGAGCTGTCCACGGAGACAGAAGATTTTTCATTTCATTTTCTCAAGCCGCTTTATCCTTCTACAGGGTCACAGGCAAGCTGGAGCCTATCCCAGCTGACTACAGGCGAAAGGCGGGGTACACCCTGGACAAGTCGCCAGGTCATCACAGGGCTGACACATAGACACAGACAACCATTCACACTCAATTTAGTCACCAGTTAACCTACCCTGCATGTCTTTGTACTGTGGAGGAAACCGGAGCACCCGGAGAACATGCAAACTCCACACAGAAAGGCCCTCGCCAGCCACGGGGCTCGAACCCGGACCTTCTTGCTGTGAGGCGACAGCACTAACCACTACACCACCGTGCCGCCCGAGACAGAAGATATGAAATGAAATATAGAAAGAGAGAGACTGGATGATCACAGCACAAATTTCCATCAAAAAGAAAGAACAAAAGGGGGGGGCCCAATACCGTAGGAGACTCTACTGCACACTTCCTATTGCCTTTAGGATATTTCATTAAGGCTGAGAAGAAAAGCTTAGCGGCTGACAGCTTCTATTTATTGTTTCCACTAATAGCACTGCAGGCACTGAAGTGGTGGCTGGACCCCCATATCTTGCTCAAACACACCCATACACTCATCCTGTCACTATTATTCTTGTCCAATATCCCCTTTTTTCTCTCAATACACATGTAGGTTCTTGGCTCAGTTGTCACCAAAAACTGAGAAGTGAGAAGACAGATAGGAAAGATGGCCAGAAAGGAAACATTGGTATTCATGGAGCTTTATTTAGTTTGGATCTCCTTCAGCGTTTGGACACAGGAGGTTAGCAGTCTAACATGAAGCAAGTTCCTGTTCTAACTTTCAGGAAGTAAGGGCATCAGAGTTAAGTGGTGGAAACTCTGTGAGGGGAAAAATCATAACAAGGTACGGTACCGTATTAAGTGGTGGGTAAATTGCCTATGTCAGGCCTGTGAGATCAAAGAAAGCACAGTCCATGCAAGTCAGCCATTTAATTTTCCTACTTTGGTATATTCTACAGTTAAGCAATGATGAACTATATGGCTTAAAAAATAGTTTGTACACACCTGACCATCATACATGCTTTTTGAACATCCTCATCCAGATGTAGTCGCCCACTGAATTACTTCCATGGCACCCTTGGCAAACCAAGTCCTCATGGAGCTTGCTTTGTGCACAGGGACCTTGTCATGCTGGAACAGATTGGGTCTTAGTTCCAGTGAAGGGAAATGGTAATTCTACAGCATCCAAAGACATCCTAGACAGTTGTGTCCCATTTTGTGTCCACAGTTTGGAGAACATTATATTACATTGTATTTAGCAGATACTCTTATCCAGAGCAGTGGCCTAGTGGTAGTGTGTCTGCTTCTTGATTGGGAAATCGTGAGTTCTATTCATGGTTGGGTCATACCAAAGACCATCATAAAAATGGTACCTACAATCATCTGGCAAGGCACACTGTAATACAGATGTGAGCGGGGAGTTAAACTCTTGTGGTTACCAGAGGACTAGCCCCCCACTGTAACCCTAGCTATGTAATAGGCAAGAGGCCGAGGGCTACGGAGATTGGCGCCGCCACATGGTGCGGGAAGGACTTTAACTTTTTTTAAACTTATCCAGAGCGACATACAACAAGCACAAAAGTCAGGTACACGAGGAGCTGAACTACTAGACAAGAAAGTTCTAGTGCCAACTGAACAAGCGACAATACCTAGTGTAATATGCTGTTGAAATACCAATACTCAAACAGCCAAGGAAACAAACCAACCCTACAAGGCACAACTAAAGAGAGAACTCAAACAGCTAACTCCAGGTTAGACAGTACACAGCCAGGGTTGGTCAAGACCGAAATGCAGTTACACAGTGAGCAGGGAAGAAAGGGAGAGGTACAGCCTGAAGAGGTGAGTCTTCAGTCTGCGCTTGAAGGTGGTCAGGGAGTCAGCAGTTCTGACCTCAATGGGAAGGTCATTCCACCTACATGAAACCAGGACAGACAGCAGTCTTGAGCTGGCTGTGCAGGAGCAGAGAGGAGGAAGGGCCAGAAGTAGTGGAGCTTAGGGATCTGGCTGGCATGTACAGTAGGGGTGGAATTGACTCTGGAGAAGAACCACATATGGATGTGATGGTCATGTGGTCACATAGTGTAGTGTATCAATATTGTGATAAGATGTTTCACAATACAGTTTTCTGTGATGAAGGTGCCAATTCTTTAACCATGGTGAACAGTGAGGTCACAGGAGAATGGCTAGGCTATTTCAGGAAGGCAATAACTCAACTCAATTCTTTACAAACATAGTGAGCAGAAAACCAAACATCAACACGTCAAGCCTTGAGGCAGATTGGCAACAGCAGCAGAAGACCACATCGAGATCGACTCCTGTCAGCCAAATCAGGAACCTGAGGCTATAGTGGGTTCTGGACAGTTGCAAATTGGAAAGAATATCTCCTGATTGTCAGGGTGCAGGCACTTACTGAATGCAGGCAGAGGGGGAGAACAGGTGCATCACAAACTGGTAACCAAATCCAAATCATAATCCAGGAAACGTAATCAGGGTCAGGCAAAGTTCGGCCTGGTCAATGTATGAACAGAATATTGGAGACTAAACTACTGTAGGTCAAGGTTGGGAATAGACAGAAATGAGGTTAGTGTCACAGGAATTGAAAAACAGGAACTCAAGGCTCGGTAAAGTCAGGTCATAACACTGAGCAATACTTCACATTGTCTGTTTGTTTGAGTGCGACTTATGGTATATAGGCAGGTAGATGATTGGGAAACGAGAAGCAGGTGTGGTTAGTATTCCAGGGAGGTGGGGCGCTGTGGTGCTTGGGAGTTGTAGTCCATTGCGGCCAAGTTTGAAGGCTGCTCTGAACCTAGGCTTTCGGCACTATTACGGACACTGATCTGATAACTCTTGATTTCTCCTGTTGGTAGAGTCAGAATTTGGCCATCAACAGTAATATATAGATTTAGGCACTGCCTAAAAGTGAAGCTCCCATCTGTTTCTGGGTTGTAGAATTTTCTTATCTCAGAGCCAGCCTCTTTTGTTTTCTTTCTTTACCGTTATAGTTACTATACTGTTTCCTTATGTTGCATAAAACGTCGGGAGACAACAGTGACAAGTTACTCACTACTATACTGTCCCGACTACGACTCTACTTCACACTTTACTACTCACTTCACTTGTTGTTGGGTTTCCTGTGGTGGCAGGCACGCACAGGACCGAAACCATCAAAAACAACTCAATGGGTTTCTTTATGTATCCACACTCTATGCCTATGGGGCTCCGTTCGCACGGGCCAAAGGAGCTCCGCTATGAACCCATGGACAAAACCTGCCTTGCGTCAACAGTTCAGGATGGTGGTGGTGGCGGCATGTTGGTGTGGGGAACGTTTTCTTGGCACATATCGGGCCCCTTAGTACCAATTGAGCATCTTTGTATACCCCATATTTTTTTTCATTTTATAACATAATGGCTAATTCCAGCAGGATAATGTACCATGTGACAAAGCAAATTGCATCACATGGTTCCATAAACGTGACAATTGATTCGGTGTACTTATGTCATTGGCCTTCCCAGTGACCAGAATCTAATAGAGAACCATTGGGATGTGATAGAATGGGATGTTCATAGCATACAGAGAAATATACAGATGACAAATTTGCAGCAACTTTCTGATGCAATCATGTCACCATCGCCCAGAATCCCAAAGGAATGATTCCTTTTCCAATGGATTTCCAATGAAAGCATGCCATGAAGAATTGATGCTGGTCTCAGAGGAAAGGGGATCCTACACAGTACAGTATTAGGATCATGTTCTTGCTAGTTCATCTGGCCATGAGGCCGATGATCTGTTGCCATGGCATGGCGTCCGTCGTCCGTCCATCGTCCACAATTCAGTTAAATCGTATCTTCTCCATTAATTCTTCATGGATTTCTGTTCCGATTGTTTTGTTTGAAAGAACTCATCACTCCACACAAAACTTGGTTGTTGTTTTGCCAATTTTTTGCTCACGAGTAAAGGCCAAATTAACGAATTGTCCAGGCCTCTCACTAGAATTGTATCTCCTTTCTCATTTCTCATCTGATTTCGGTTCTGATTGATGTTTTGGGTAGATCTTACTTTGAGGAACAAAACGTGGTCATTTGTTTGTTGATTTTCTTAACGAACTGCTAATTTGGCCAGCTTCAAGAATTTTGGGACTTTTCATTAGAATTGTATCTCCTCTTGCAGTTCTCACCCGATTTCAGTTCTGATCAATGTTTGGGGTAGAGCTTCCCTTGGGGAACAAAACATGGTTGTTTGTTCGTTGATTTTTTTGTTGTAAACAATTTGTTTACAACTTTGTTTATTTTCAGTTAAATCTTGCCTCGTCCCTCAGTCCTCAATGGATTTCTGTTCCGATTGTTTTATTTGAAAGAACTCAGCACTTTGCATGAAACTTGGTCACTGTATTGTCAATTTTTTTTGCCAACAAATTAGTAATTAGGTAACCTTAACACATTTTCTTCTGACTAGAATTGTATCTCCTCTCTCATTTATCATGTGAATTCAGTTCTTATCAATGTTTTGGGTCAATCTTCCCTTGGAGAACAAAATTTAGTCCTTTGTTGAGTCTCCTGTTGGAAACAATTTGTCGTGGAGATTGGTCCTCTGTCACATTTCAGTTCTGTTTGATGTTTTGGTCATCATGGTTGTTTTGATGGCAGGCCAGATGAGCTACTATATCCTTGACATTCTGGTATCGGTATATTCTTGACTGCCATCATACACATACATACTGTACATACTTTATATAACACCAATGTGGATCTCCGTCTCAGATTAATCTTTCTGTATTATAACTCGACATAAAATACATGCAATATTCCTCTGGCATTTTGAAGGTCTGGATAATATCATGCTGCATCCTATAAATCCATGATTACATTCACTCACCTCTCATAAAGCTCTGGATAAAGAAAAAAAAGAAAAAAAAAAAAAAAACACGAGGCAAAAATGGCACATGTTCAATATGTTTCCAGAAAACCTTTGTTCTCAATCCAAGAACCATTTCCAAATAAATCATCTGACCAAGTCCCATCTACAAGCTACTCATATATTATTTTATTCACTGCCTTTCACTTCTAGTTTTGCATACTCAATCAAGTCTTTAATTATCATAGTAATTATGATTATATAATCCGCTGACACCTAGAGAACAATTGTCAGCAGGAGTACAGGTTGCTGTAATTGAATTAATTAATTGGGATATGTGGATTTAAATAGATTAATATGTTAAATTAAAGTCTGCTCCTCCAGGGGAGTTGAGGAAAAACAGCCCCAGTGGGGATTCAGCATCAAGTGCATGATGTTCATGTAGAGCTCTGGCATTATCATTTCTTAGCATGTTAAACAAAATGTTAACGCAAATAAATTTACAGAAGGATTTTTATTTTATTTTAGCCAGAGGGAATCATTTTTGTCATGAATAAAAGATTATTCACATACAGAACAGTATACTATATCGTTTGTCAATTGGGATCAGCATTTACTATTATAAAAGCAGGCAATATGCAAATGGACAATTAAACCACTCATTTTCAAAAATAGAAATAGTAATTTCAATATCAGTGGTTCAAACTATGCTTTCTGTGGGTATTTTAGTCAATCATGACATTGCTATGTTCTAGGGTTGGGCAGAGATACAGTACTGTACGAAACTATGATTAAAAACAAACCTGATTATTCCTTATTGGGGTGCCAATACTTTGAGGCTGATTCATTACATTACATTAATGGCATTTAGCAGGCGCTCTTATCCAGAGCAACGTACAACATACCCAGAGCAGCCTGGGGAGCAGTTGGGGGTTAGATGCCTTGCTCAAGGGCACTTCAGCCATTCCTGCTGGTCTAGGGAATCAAACCAGCAACGTTTTGGTCCCAAAGCTGCTTCTCTAACCATGGCCATGGCTTCCATGGATTCAAGAGAATGCTTGCCAGAGAACATTAAAACCTTGAATCCTGACTAGCACGTTATACCCCATGTAGAGATCATGTACTGTATATTACATACAACCCCGATTCCAAAAAAGTTGGGACAAAGTACAAATTATAAATAAAAACGGAATGCAGTGATGTGGAAGTTTCAAAATTCCATATTTTATTCAGAATAGAACATAGATGACATATCAAATGTTTAAACTGAGAAAATGTATCATTTAAAGAGAAAAATTAGGTGATTTTAAATTTCATGACAACAACACATCTCAAAAAAGTTGGGACAAGGCCATGTTTCCCACTGTGAGACATCCCCTTTTCTCTTTACAACAGTCTGTAAACATCTGGGGACTGAGGAGACAAGTTGCTCAAGTTTAGGGATAGGAATGTTAACCCATTCTTGTCTAATGTAGGATTCTAGTTGCTCAACTGTCTTAGGTCTTTTTTGTCGTATCTTCCGTTTTATGATGCGCCAAATGTTTTCTATGGGTGAAAGATCTGGACTGCAGCCTGGCCAGTTCAGTACCCGGACCCTTCTTCTACGCAGCCATGACGCTGTAATTGATGCAGTATGTGGTTTGGCATTGTCATGTTGGAAAATGCAAGGTCTTCCCTGAAAGAGACGTCGTCTGGATGGGAGCATATGTTGCTCGAGAACCTGGATATACCTTTCAGCATTGATGGTGTCTTTCCAGATGTGTAAGCTGCCCATGCCACACGCACTAATGCAACCCCATACCATCAGAGATGCAGGCTTCTGAACTGAGCGCTGATAACAACTTGACTTGGGTTGTCCTTCTCCTCTTTAGTCCGAATGACACGGTGTCCCTGATTTCCATTAAGAACTTCAAATTTTGATTCGTCTGACCACAGAACAGTTTTCCACTTTGCCACAGTCCATTTTAAATGAGCCTTGGCCCAGAGAAGACGTCTGCGCTTCTGGATCGTGTTTAGATACGGCTTCTTCTTTGAACTATAGAGTTTTTGCTGGCAACGGCGGATGGCACGGTGAATTGTGTTCACAGATAATGTTCTCTGGAAATATTCCTGAGCCCATTTTGTGATTTCCAATACAGAAGTTTGCCTGTATGTGATGCAGTGCCGTCTAAGGGCCCGAAGATCACGGGCACCCAGTATGGTTTTCCGGCCTTGACCCTTACGCACAGAGATTCTTCCAGATTCTCTGAATCTTTTGATGATATTATGCACTGTAGATGATGATATGTTCAAACTCTTTGCAGTTGTACACTGTCGAACTCCTTTCTGATATTGCTCCACTATTTGTTGGCGCAGAATTAGGGGGATCGGTGATCCTCTTCCCATCTTTACTTCTGAGAGCCGCTGCCACTCCAAGATGCTCTTTTTATACCCAGTCATGTTAATGACCTATTGCCAATTGACCTAATGAGTTGCAATTTGGTCCTCCAGCTGTTCCTTTTTTGTACCTTTAACTTTTCCAGCCTCTTATTGCCCCTGTCCCAACTTTTTTGAGATGTGTTGCTGTCATGAAATTTCAAATGAGCCAATATTTGGCATGAAATTTCAAAATGTCTCACTTTCGACATTTGATATGTTGTCTACGTTCTATTGTGAATACAATATCAGTTTTTGAGATTTGTAAATTATTGCATTCTGTTTTTATTTACAATTTGTACTTTGTCCCAACTTTTTTGGAATCGGGGTTGTCTTAAGTCATTTGGGATTCATTTCTAATTTCAACTAATATGGCAGGTTTTGATATATGACTAAAAAAACGAGCATTAAATATCAAGCTGAGTTAAATATAGAAAATCTATTTGACTGAAAAACAATTTCACAGTGATTCTGTGTCCACTGTGTTTATCCAGTCAATGAACAGTACTGTGTCTAATCCCACCCCAAGCTCATTTGGCAATGGAAATACAGTAAAAGTGAGAATTTGTGTGTGTGTGTGTGTGTGTGTGTGTGTGTGTGCGTGCATCACAAGCTGAGATTGAATGAACTGATGCATTTTTACTTCACGGGAGGCAAGTGAAAACTTAAATAGCTTTGCAAGGGGGGAATAAGTCATCATACTGCCAGCAACTGACCTTCATTTTGAGGTGTCAAAAGAAAAAAAAAGTCTGTTGACTTTCACTATTTTGGGATTTTGCAAGTCACCACAAGAAGAAATTGAAAAATTATACAGTGATACTTTCATCATATGTTTCATCACACACACACACCGGCCACTTTATTAGGAACACGCATCCACCTGCTGTTTGATGCAGTTCTCTAATCAGCTGATCCCTAGTCAGCAGCACGGTGCATCAAATCATACAGATACAAATCAAGAGCTTCAGTTAATGTTCCCAATGTTCAAACATCCGAATGGGAAAAATTGTGATCTCAAAGTGTGACTTTCTTTCACTGTCGCATGGGTGTTGGTTTGAGCCAGATGGACTGGTTTGAGTATTTCAGAAACTGCTCCTGATCTCCTGGGGTTTTCACACACAACAGTCTTGAGAGTTTACACAGACAGAATGGTGCACAAAAAACATCGAGTGAGAAATGACAGTTCTGTGGAAACAAACGCCTTGTTGATAAGACAGGTCAGAGGAAAATAGCCAGATTGGTTTGAGCTTTTTTTGCCAGGAAGGATATAGTAACTCATATAATCACTCTTTACAACCGTGGTGAGCAGAAAAGCATCTCAGCATGCAACAGCAGAAGACTACATTGGGTTCCACTCCTGCAGCCAAGAACAGGGATCTTAGTTAGACTCAAGAACAAGAACGAGAGAGAGAGATATGTTGGGGAAGGATAACCCTGAAAAAATTCAGTGTTTTATTTCATTTCATGGGGTGGCATGGTGGTGTATTGGTTAGCACTGTTGCCTCATAGCAAGAAGGTCCGGGTTCGAGCCCCGTGGCCGGTGAGGGCCTTTCTGTGCGGAGTTTGCATGTTCTCCCCGTGTCCGCGTGGGTTTCCTCCGGGTGCTCCGGTTTCCCCCACAGTCCAAAGACATGCAGGTTAGGTTAACTGGTGACTCTAAATTGAGCGTAGGTGTGAATGTGAGTGTGAATGGTTGTCTGTGTCTATGTGTCAGCCCTGTGATGACCTGGCGACTTGTCCAGGGTGTACCCCGCCTTTCGCCCGTAGTCAGCTGGGATAGGCTCCAGCTTGCCTGCGACCCTGTAGAACAGGATAAAGCGGCTAGAGATAATGAGATATGAGATTTCATTTCACAGAGAAAACACAATCCTGCTATTTAAAGAATACGTCATTATTTTTTTAAATGACACTTGAAAAACTCAATGTGTTAACTGTTCACAGGAATTATGAATTTTCACCACTAAAATAAAAAGAATCTTCACAATTAGAACTTCTAGAACTGGGCTCCCACAAATTTATTACTTGCCCATCAGTAGTACTGTTTGTTTTAAGTGACTATTATACTGCAGATGCACACTGCTGGTTCTCAGTGAATCTATTTGCACCGACGTCACATAATATTTAACAGTTTTAGGCTGAAACACCATGTTTGACAATGCAACATGCTCAACACTGCCTCTTCTAACATTCATTCATCTCATCTCATTATCTGTAGCCGCTTTATCCTGTTCTACAGGGTCGCAGGCAAGCTGGAGCCTATCCCAGCTGACTACGGGCGAAAGGCGGGGTACACCCTGGACAAGTCGCCAGGTCATCACAGGGCTGACACATAGACACAGACAACCATTCACACTCACATTCACACCTACGGTCAATTTAGAGTCACCAGTTAACCCTAACCTGCATGTCTTTGGACTGTGGGGGAAACCGGAGCACCCGGAGGAAACCCACGCGGACACGGGGAGAACATGCAAACTCCGCACAGAAAGGCCCTCGCCGGCCACGGGGCTCGAACCCGGACCTTCTTGCTGTGAGGCGACAGCGCTAACTACTACACCACCATGCCGCCTCTTCTAACATTCATAAGGCATAAAACCAACAGCGTTTTTTTTTCAGAACCTGCCCTTGTCACTTTCTTCTGACAGGCTCGGAGAGTGAGCGATCTGGTGGTGCCCAAGCACTGGCAGTCATTCACGTCATTATCTCAGCAAGGCCCATTCCATTTAGACCTCTGTGCCTGGCACACATTATTCATGATGAAGCGACTCACAAAACTTTCATTGCCACTCTCGGACAGAACTCGAATATAATAAATAAATAAATACACAAAGTGTCAGAGTAAAACTCCAGCTCCTTCAAATGCAATGACGCACAACTCGATCACCTTCAAGCTGAAATGGAATGACTGGTGTGTGTCATCGCGTGCACCATGCTGTTTCCTCGATACAGCATTAATATGTCACTAATGAGTAGGATGGGGGGAAAAAAAAAAACTCACATTCAGCCTCTATTTCACACAAGATGGATGACTCTGGGAAGCAACACTGCCAGCACTGCACTGCACTTCACAAAGATCCTTTATGCAAAGTCCCCCCAAGGGCCGGCAAGGCCCCTAGAGCCTGTAATTACACGATTAAACTAATTATACACACTGCCATTATCATAGAAAGCTATTCAGAGCTTGACTCCACCCAGTCAAAAGGAAACAATGATTCAGATACAAACAGACAATAACTGGGGGAGGAAGTGTACGTACAAACATGGCAAGTGTGTGAGGCGACAGCGAGAAATGAAGTGCACGTTACGTCTTATCATTGTTTTACCAGAACTATCAGAAAGCAATTAATGCATTTATAACCTGTTATAATGCATTTCTAAGGTGATATATAGAGTAAGGTCCGTAAGTATTCAAGTACGTAAGTAACACTGACACAATTTCCGTAACTTTGCCTCTGTACACCACAATGGATTTGAAACGAAGCCATCAAGATGTGATTGAAGTGAAATATCGCATTAACCATTTTTTACATCATCTCCTCCATTTTCACAGGCTCAAAAGTAATTGGACAATTTACTGATAATTAGTTTCGTGGCCAGTTATGGCCTATTTCCTCGTTATGTCATTGCAAACTAGTAGTTATTGCCCGTGAACCTGATTTCCTCTGATGGCACAAGACAGGTCTAGAAGACCCAGTGGAGAGTTGAGTGGAGACGTGTGATGTTTATGTTTTCACTGTGTTCTGTCAAAATGACGTAAATCGTTCCCTCAGTGATGTAGACTTGGCCGTAGCAGAAGTCTCCAGCGAGGAGCACTGATTGCAAGGTCACATACAATCAAAACTCTCAGGCGAGTCGGGGAGGGGATTCCAGGAGAATCAGGGGAAGCCATAGCCTAATGGTTCCAGAAGCAGCTTTGGGACCAAAAGGTCCCCAGTTCGATTCTCTGGTCCATCAGGAATGGCTGAAGTGCCCTTGAGCGAGGCACTGAACCCCTCACCTGCTCCCCAGGCTGCTCTCCGTATGTTGTGTCTCGCTCTGGATAAGAGCATCTGCTAAATGCCAGTAATGTAATGTAATGTAATGATTCCCTGCTGAGGCTGCACATAGTGTGTTAGCATGAGCATATAGCCTATGGAAAATAATAGTGTCTTGGATTAGCACAGTGTATTAGCGCGAGCATGTAGCCTACTCTAAATGAACACTGTGTTGGATTAGCACTAATCCCATGTTTTGGAAAATCGAAAATGTTGTCTTGGCCCCTCTGGGGTGTCACCAATCCATGTGCAAAGTATGGAGTATGCAAAGTGTGTCCCAGCTGTGTCGATTTGCATACCGGTAGGTGAACAGATAGAGAGACAGAGAGACAGACAGCCTTTCTTGAGTAGTATATATTCTTCTTCTTCTTTCAGCTGCTCCTATTAGGCGTCGTTACAGTGGATCATCTGGATCTGCATTTTTGATTTGGTATAAGTTTTATACCGGATGCCCTTCCTGACCCAACCCTCCTCAAGCTATCTGGTCTTGGGACCGGCATTAAGTACGCACTGGCTTGTGAAACCCCAGTGACTGGGTATTTTACTTAATCTGCATGACTTTGAACTGTCGGAGGAAACCGGAGAACCCTGAGGAAACCCACACAGACACGGGGAGAACATGCAAACTCCATACAGAAAGGCCCCTCATTAGCCGTGATGTTAAAACCCAGAACCTTTTTGCTGTGAGGTGACATTGCTAGCCACTGCACCACCATGCCACCCATTTCACTTCAAATTAAGGAGATAAAAGTTGATTCCAAGTGTTGATTTTTTATTTGGCAGCTGTTCATGGGAACTCTCAATATGCAGTCCAAAGAGGTGCTAATGCAACTGAAGGAGGCCATCATTAGACTGGAAAAAAAAAGAGTGAGAGAGAGAGAAACAAAATAGACCACAGAGATAGCAGAACCTTTCTGAGAGGCTAAATAAAAAATGTGGTACATTCTTAAAAAGGCAGAAATGCAAGGATTATTATTTTCATTATTTTAGACTTGTGGCTTTCCCTGGAAGTTGTGCCAATGATTTGACCTGACACCGTCGCTGGTCTGAAACGTTCTTCTTTTCATGGTTTTTAAAAATAAAAGTGTGTGTGGGTTGGCTGGACGACAAGACTAATTTGTTGGAGCTGACCTTTTAGCCAATGCAGTGAAACCACAGAAACTTAGAAAACCTCTGAAGAGCAGTGCATTAATTATGAATACGGTTTCTGTAGCCAGGATTCTTGATGGTCTTTAAATCATATTCAACTCAATGCAGTCTGCAGTGTACATGAGTAAACACACACACGCGCGCACACACACACACGTACAACGTAAATGTAAAATTTATGCTCAGCTGAGAGGTGGTGGCCTAGTGGAACAGCTCACAAATCTCAGAACAAATTAGGTTAATTGGCAACAGGACAGCAACATGATTGGGTATAAAAAGAGCATCCCAGATAGGCGGAGTCTCTCAGAAGTAAAGATGGGGCGGGGTTCACCGCTCTATGAAAGACTGTGTGGGCAAACAGTACAACAATTTAAGAATAACATTCCTCAATGTAAAATTGCAAAGAATTTGCGGATCACATCATCTATGGTACATAATATCATTAAAAGATTCAGAGAATCTGGAGAAATCTCTGTACACAAGGGACAAGGATGAAAACTGGCATTGGATGCCTGTGATCTTCAGGCCCTCAGGAGATACTGTATTAAAAGCAGACACATGTCTGAAGTGGAAATCACTACAGACACAGTTCATTACTGCATCCACAAATGCAAGTTAAAACCAGATATACGGTAAACAATATCTAGAAACACCGCCACCTTCTCTGGCCTTGAGCTCTTTTACGATAGACTGAGGTGAAGTGGAAAATTGTCCAGAGATCTGACGAATCAAAAGTAGAAATCCTTTTTAGAAATCATGGACACCACGTCCTCCAGGCTAAAGAAAAAAGGGACCACCCGGCTTGTTATCAGTCCACAGTTCAAAAGCCAGCATCTGTGATGGTATGAGGGTGCATTAGTACACATGACATGGGGAGCTTGTACATCTGGGAAGACATCATTAATGCTGAATTATATATACACGTTTCAGAGCAATATGTTGCCATCCAGACAAAATCTTTTTCAGGAAGGTCTTCTTTCTTTCAGCAAGACAATGACAAACTGCTTTCTGCACATATTAAAACTGCACAGCTCTGTAGCAAAAGAGTCCAGGTGCTCAACTGGCCTGCCTGCAGTCCAGACCTGTCTCCCATTTAAAACATTTGGCACATTATGAAGCGCATATTATAATAATGGAGACCCAGAACTGTTGAGCAACTGAAACTGTACATCAGGCAAGAACAGGACAACATTTTTTCTTTCAAAACTACAGCAACTGTTCTCCTCAGTTCCCAAACATTTACAGAATGTTGTTAAAAGTAGAGGTGATGCAACACAGTGGTAAACGCCCCTGTCCCAAGTGTTTTGAAATGTGTTGCTGGTATCAAATTCAAAATGAGCATATATTTTTCAAAAGACAATAAAATTTCTCAGTTTCAACATTTGATATGCTGTCTTTGTACTATTTTCAATTAAATATAGGGTTTCCATGATTTGTGAATCACCACATTTTGTTTTATTTAGATTTTACACAGTGTCCAACCTTTTTTTTTTTGGAAATGGGTTTGTATTATAATGTATAATAAAATATTTGGGAATCATCTACTACTACTACTACTCCTGTTACTACTAATAATAGGCATTTAAATGCATATGATTATCTCATCTCATCTCATTATCTCTAGCCGCTTTATCCTGTTCTACAGGGTCGCAGGCAAGCTGGAGCCTATCCCAGCTGACTACGGGCGAAAGGCGGGGTACACCCTGGACAAGTCGCCAGGTCATCACAGGGCTGACACATAGACACAGACAACCATTCACACTCACATTCACACCTACGCTCAATTTAGAGCCACCAGTTAACCTAACCTGCATGTCTTTGGACTGTGGGGGAAACCGGAGCACCCGGAGGAAACCCACGCGGACACGGGGAGAACATGCAAACTCCACACAGAAAGGCCCTCGCCGGCCACGGGGCTCGAACCCGGACCTTCTTGCTGTGAGGTGACAGCGCTAACCACTACACCACTGGGCTGCCCCATTTATTTTTCCTTCAATAATTAATTTATTTTTAAACTGTCCTAAGATTTAGAGCCTAATTAAAAAAAAAAAAGTGGCTTTAGGTTCTACACTTTAGAAGCATGATGATGATGATGAAGAAGAAGAAGGCTTTATTTGTCACATGTACACTCAAGCACAGCAAAATTCCTCCTCTCTGTTTAACCCATCTGAAGCAGTGAAAACACACATACCGGTACACACAAGCAATGAGCACACACACACACAGAGGAGAGGGCAGCTATGCTACAGTGCCCAGGGAGCAGTTGGGGGTTAGGTGCCTTGCTCAAGGGCACTTCAGCCATGATACAGAGGGAGGGGAAAGTACCATTTATTCATATTCACTCAACTCCCCTCACATTTTCCCTGCCACATCCGTGAATCAAACTGGCAACCCTTTGGGCCCAAGGCTGCTTCTCTAACCTTCAGGCCATGGCTGCTGCTGATGATGAAATAGAAGTCCAAATATATCTCACTGGTCGATCGTTATGCTTTTAGTCAATATTTACATCATTATTTTTACAGAATACAAAAGTGTGCTTACATTCAACTCGAAAACGTGTGTAACATCCAATTTCTTGATGACTTGTAATCAGGTAAAGATTTTGTCGGCTTATTGAGTTGGTACAAAAATCTATCTCTTGTTAGGCAAATAATCTGCAATTAATTGTGATTTTATTTTAATAGAACTTCTGTCTAGGCGGCACGGTGGTGTAGTGGTTAGCGCTGTCGCCTCACAGCAAGAAGGTCCTGGGTTCAAGCCCCGGGACCGGCGAGGGCCTTTCTGTGCGGAGTTTGCATGTTGTCCGCGTGGGTTTCCTCCACAGTCCAAAGACATGCAGGTTAGGTTAACTGGTGGCTCTAAATTGACCGTAGGTGTGAATGTGAGTGTGAATGGTTGTCTGTGTCTATGTGTCAGCCCTGTGATGACCTGGCGACTTGTCCAGGGTGTACCCCGCCTTTCGCCTGTAGTCAGCTGGGATAGGCTCCAGCTTGCCTGCGACCCTGTAGAAGGATAAAGCAGCTAGAGGAGATGAGATGAGAACTTCTGTCTTGGGAGGGGAATTCTGTCTTTATGAAATCATCATTTACAGTGTTAGATACTGTAAGCATTCCAACTCAACCTCATATTTCCATATGTATTTGTATTAATGCATGGATTCCTTCTTTCACCGCCATGTTTGTGTCATGTCATCTCTTTTGTCTCGACACATGTTAGCTTTTTACGCAACTGTAATTTCATGCCTGTATTGTGTTGAACAATACTGCACCTGCTGCTTTTGCTATATTTGCAATTATAATTGAGCCGCCACATCTTTTCTGGATCAGAAAACAGAAATGCGTTACTGTAATCATCGCAATGTGCGAAAACATTCAGAACATGACACGTGTGTGTAATTAGCGGCACATTCATGATCTCGAGCATTCCGGCCACAATTATGGCCTCTGCGACTATCTAATTACATGACCTCTTCGATTGCAGACCTTTACACTGTACTATTAATGCTTTTTTTTTTTTCCTCTCGCCAACCTTCATGGTCCAAACATTTTGTGTTCATATCAAGGTATTATTCCAGATGATGAGACTATTCATCTTTACAATGTTGTGCAAACTCTTTTTAGCATATTTACATGCAGAATTATACGCTTTGAAAGGCATACAATTTCACACTCGGTTCAATCCATCCACACGACGGTCCGAAGATTATTCTGGTGCAGTTGAGTGATTACGATGAAACGGAGAAATGAATTGAATGAAGAAATGACAGATCGAGGGAAATGCTTAATACTTGGGAGTTTTCCAAAAAGCAGGTCTTAAATGTTACTCATAAAAACAAACAAACAAACAAACAACAACAACAAAAAAAACACGAAACCTTCACGTAAAACCTTTATCTCTGTATAAAGCTCGATATGGGCTGTAAATATGAAACATGCTGGGAAAGCAAACTGCTCATTATCAGTGAGGCAGGCAGAATGCATATCAAGATGCAAAAATGAGATACAGATTGAAAAAGCAGCAGTGAAGACGTTTTCTATAACACTTCAATTTGGCTGTGGAAATCGATTAACTGGCTCATTCGACATTTCTGTTCGGTCGCAAAAAGCATGACTGAGCCAACACAGCTTCATGAAACACCATCGAGCTCGTGTTATTACTGATATTATGGGAGGAACAATTTGTTATGAATGTGTTTCTCGGTCTGCACACTTAACGTTACGCAAACCTCAATAAAAAGAACCAAAAAAGAGATTTGGAAGGAAAGCCACGGTCTCATATTATAATGAAATACAAATAAAAATTGACTTTATTTTTATAGTAGGATGTGGACGTTTGAATGAAATAATAAAATGTGAAAACACCTTTCCATCACCAGGCTACTGAATGTTATAAGGAAAAAAAAAAAAAAAGGAATCAAATAGTAAAGGTCATAGGCATGGCATATTCTGTTTTCCTTGCCAATCAAAGTGATACCAGCCAATTGTGCTTATCTTTGAGTTCATGTATGCATATATGCAGAAGAGGGCAGATAGTGCCTTCCTCTGAGTGGCAGCATAAAAAGAGGTTTGTAAAGATGTGGAAAGCTGGCCTCGCATCTCTCAGGAAGCATGTGTTAGGGAAAAGCCCATACAAACATTTAAATAATATTGGCTGTTGTTGAGTGGTATATCAAATATATATTCCATTCAGCTAATAATAGTAATAATTTCATAACTTATCTAGCCCCATTTACATACAGTGATCAAAAGCACTTTACAATGTCAAAAATAAATATTAATGCAACCAATTATATAAAAAAAAACAATAGCTAAAAATATATAATTAAAATAAAATAAATAAAATAAAGTAGTACTGCCACTAATAATAAAATTCATAAATGAAATCGGGCGGCACGGTGGTGTATTGGTTAGCGCTGTCGCCTCACAACAAGAAGGTCCGGGTTCGAGTCCCGTGACCGGCGAGGGCCTTTCTGTGCGGAGTTTGCATGTTCTCCCCGTGTCCGCGTGGGTTTCCTCCGGGTGCTCCGGTTTCCCCCACAGTCCAAAGACATGCAGGTTAGGTTAACTGGTGACTCTAAATTGACCGTAGGTGTGAATGTGAGTGTGAATGGTTGTCTGTGTCTATGTGTCAGCCCTGTGATGACCTGGCGACTTGTCCAGGGTGTACCCCGCCTTTCGCCCGTAGTCAGCTGGGATAGGCTCCAGCTTGCCTGCGACCCTGTAGAACAGGATAAAGCGGCTAGAGATGATGAGATAAATGAAATCAAAATGCAGCCGTAAACAAATGCGTCTTCAACTCAAAGTGACTGAATTTCATGGAGACAAGAAGGAAGGCTTGTTCCATAAAGTTGGTGTGGTATAATTAAAAGACCTAGCACCCTGTGTTTTACGCATGATCTCCTGAGAAACTTCTAACATTAAACTATAATTAGACCGTAAACGGTATGAGCTCTTTTGCTTAATACTAATTGGATCATTAAGATATGATGGAGCCAGTCCATAAATAGTTTTAAAAGTAAGAACAAGAATCTTAGAAGAAATTATGTGCATAACAAGCAGCCAGTGAAATTCTTAAAGCGCTGGAGTTATGTGAAAATACTTAGGTATTTCCATGATCATGCTTGCATGATATTGAATGAGTCGAAGACAAGTATATCTGATATACCATGAAAAAGCCAGCCAATATTATTAATTATTATTATACGTACACGCTCTCTTCATATTGGCATTCTCGAAGGCCAATGCTAGCTCACCTGCGAGTCGGCACCATCAGCGCTAGCCTAGTAAACTAGACCCACCCGCCTAGCGGCCAAAAATATTTTTGCCTAGCGAGTGGGTCTAGCCTCGCACCATATAAACAAACACCCCGGGCATCAAATCGTGCCCGCCAATCACAACGCAAGGTTTTTGTTTGGATTCTTTGGGCGGGCTTTTGCAGGAGTGACGTCAAGGCTGCGCGACGCTGGAGAAAGCGCAGCAGGAAAGATGTCTACGGCTAGTGAACAGCGCTCGTTTGACTCCGCTTTGGAATCAGTTTTAGAAGAATTAGACTTGGAGTTTTCGTTGAAACATGAGCAGGAAGAGGCTCTCCGCTCATTCCTTTTCAAGAAGGACGTTTTCGCTGTTTTGCCGACCGGCTATGGCAAAAGTCTGATCTACCAGCTGGCTCCGCTCGTAGCCAAAAGGATGGGGCTAGTTTGTGCAGTACGAAGAACTCAACAGCTTTGAAACATTACTTTTTGATTGTTTCTTATTTTCCCGTTATTTTACATTTAAGGGAAATTATTTCACCAAACACCACTAAATAAAAACTCTCAGTTTAAGCAAACCCTTGAAAACACTTGAAAAAAAAATAGTGTATGTTAAGTATGTGGTACAGACTCCAAACTTGTGGTCATTATCTCCAAACTTATTAATATCTAGAACCTGTTTATTAATTAATACGCATTTTGAAAAATTATTTATTTCAAGGCCTCCCACTGCTTTCTGTCGCTCTGACTACGTCACAGTCACTGTTGCGCTGATTGGTCAGAGCGTTGGCCTATACGCACAGAGACAGTTTGAAAGACAGCGGGTTGTTCCTCTCACCCCCTTCAGAAATGTCTACGAGTGAGGACAGACTAAATATTCACATTTAGTCTGGCTTGCCAGGCTACATCAGCGCAGCAGTGAGGTCACCTTCCAGCTGGTGTAGCGTTTATCAGTAGTGTTAGCGAATGCTAATAAAGCGGTCAAGCCAGTGCTATCGAGAGCAAGTAGCACAGGCTAACGACCGAGAAACTAAGATTTCTGTCTCCAGACTCTTCATCCATGCTGCACACTCACTACAATATTTTTCACTCAGACTTAAGTATTCATTCCCCTGTATGATTTACTGATTTACATTTAAAATCAACATCAACAGCTACACACAATGACGCTACCTGGCAGCCAAAATTCTCTAAAAAATTATCCATTTTTAACGAAGCAAACCTGGCAGCCATGTTTGTTTACAAACTATCACAGTCACTTGCTAGCGTGGAAGTTTTACGTCTCTGACGTGTCTCTTTACCAGTTTTTCAATGTCCGTTGGTATGTTTTTCTCTTGTAAATATGAGGAATATCTAATGAAGTTTTGGTAGCCTTTCAGGTGTTCAACGCGTCTTTCTCTTTCCTGGCGAACACAGAAACGGTTTTGTCATTGGATATTCACATTAGCTCCGACATGTGATGCCATGCTGTCTTGACAACCATGCAATATCATAAACCATATTCAACACTCATTCTCCATTGAGTAGAGTAATGTAATAAGCAATATGCTAACAATATTGCATGCTATCAAACCAAATGAATGAAACCCGCTAGAAGGGAATAGAACACGTTTTTATTCCATCGAAAAAGTGTCCTGTATGTATAATAATTTCTAATAATCAGCTTGTAAACTATTTTGCATTCTCTAAAATATTCCACTCAAAAAAGTGAAGCAACTCAATGAGTACAAGTTGAGTCATTTTCTGGTATGAATCGTTAAAAAAAATCACTTTGCACTTTTCTATGCTCTCCATCCTGATGAAAACCAAAGAAAATTCTTGAAGTTACAGTCATGAACACAGCCTTTGACATCTCCAGCCCAGCCTGACAACCCCCCGGTACAATCACTTCCAAAGTGCCAGAATAGATGTGAGAGACTCACTTTCCTCACCTGCTCTTCACACCTCAAAATGGAAAAACGATGACAGTTTCACAATCACCTGAACTTCCACACACAGACAAGAGCATCAGCTCCAGACACTGAATATTTTCCATCATTTGAAACAGACCATCACAACCTAGGGTCATTTCACCACCATAACCTTTTGTCTAAATATTTCAGACTTCCTTGTGTAAGGAACTGTGCCAACACAGCTTCATGAAACACCATTGAGCTCGCATCATTTCTGAAATTATTGAAGGGATGATTCGTTATGAACATCATTTTCAGTCTGCATATTGAATATTACACCACAACATGACACACTTTTTTTTTCTCAATAAAAAGAGCCAGTCACCTTGCCAGGGAAAGCGTAAGTGGGAAACCGCCCCACAAATCACATTCTTACATTAATCGGGGGTGCAGATATAGAACACTGCCAATATATCAGTTGCTAAGAATAACAAAAAACACCTTATGACCCATTCTATAATCACAGGTACATTTCAAGTGGGGCGGCACGGTGGTGTAGTGGTTAGCGCTGTCGCCTCACAGCAAGAAGGTCTGGGTTCGAGCCCCGTGGCCGGCGAGGGCCTTTCTGTGCGGAGTTTGCATGTTCTCCCCGTGTCCGTGTGGGTTTCCTCCGGGTGCTCCGGTTTCCCCCACAGTCCAAAGACATGCAGGTTAGGTTAACTGGTGACTCTAAATTGACCGTAGGTGTGAATGTGAGTGTGAATGGTTGTCTGTGTCTATGTGTCAGCCCTGTGATGACCTGGCGACTTGTCCAGGGTGTACCCTGCCTTTCGCCCGTAGTCAGCTGGGATAGGCTCCAGCTTGCCTGCGACCCTGTAGAACAGGATAAAGCGGCTACAGATAATGAGATGAGATGAGACTCTGTTAGTCATTGTCAACTCTCTTGTAGTTAAACTAGGCAATCCATTAGCAGAATTGATGATAACAGAGTTGACATTTCCCGCTAACCTCAAACTACAGTAGCTACCACATGGCATGTATAAAAACAGAACGTTATGGATTTTCATCATATTATTGTTTTAAAAAAATGAGTGAGAGATTCACTCCAGTATCTCAATAACAGATTTGATGAATAATTAATCTACTGGCGGCATGGTGGTGTAGTGGTTAGCGCTGTCGCCTCACAGCAAGAAGGTCCGGGTTCGAGCCCCGTGGCCGGCAAGGGCCTTTCTGTGCGGAGTTTGCATGTTCTCCCCGTGTCCGCGTGGGTTTCCTCCGGGTCCTCCGGTTTCCCCCACAGTCCAAAGACATGCAGGTTAGGTTAACTGGTGACTCTAAATTGACCGTAGGTGTGAATGTGAGTGTGAATGGTTGTCTGTGTCTATGTGTCAGCCCTGTGATGACCTGGCGACTTGTCCAGGGTGTACCCCGCCTTTCGCCCGTAGTCAGCTGGGATAGGCTCCAGCTTGCCTGCGACCCTGTAGAACAGGATAAAGCGGCTAGAGATAATGAGATGAGATTAATCTACTGTTGGTGTATCCTCAACATTTTGTTCAAATTAATGAGAGAAGAAACATAACATTCCTCACTGCCTCACTGAAGTTTCCCGCCAGAGGAAGTGACGTCTCTTGGCGCAGGTGTCATGCGTATTATTAAGTCTTTGTGGATTTTATGTGGTTTTATAACAGAGTTAACAAGAACATTGGGACGGATAATTTTTTTTTTTTGACTGAAATTTCTTATAATACAGCAAATGAAGAGTTTGATTCCAAAATGCTCTATATCCAATTCCATTGTTTCGAGAAAAAAAATCACTTTTTCTGATTATGGGAAGTGATAAAAGGAAAACCACTGTATCCTGTTTTAAAATTTATTGATGAACTCCTTAATGATAATAAACTTTAAAAATGAAACCCAGAACTAATTAACAGCTTTTAACTGAACCAAGTAATTATTTTTTGTCAAGTCGCTACATATCCACGCCATGACATTTTTCCCCAAAATGCTACATATCCCTTTCTATTTAAAATGCATTTAACCATGACAGATTTTATTTTTTAAATTATTTTATCAAAATTATTAATAATTCAGTATGAAATTGTCCAATAAATGTGAGAAGTGACAAAGCGATTTCCTACTTCATGGGTGCAGCCATCTTTGAAGACTTCACGCCAATGGCGGCCTCTCATTGGCCAAATGGATATGTTTGGTTTTGAGAAAAATTGATGATGGCGCTTGTTGCTTTTTGGAATGAAAGGCCATAATGCAGTGTGTACATCAATGGCTGATATCGGGTTTTGGTGAAAACTGAATATGATAAGATATGATAATTGCTGATGGTTTGGTGGCGGGAGTTTCAATTTTTCAAATTTGGCGTTTATCACATTTTGGAACCAAACTCTTCAAATAGACTTTTTGTGAAACTGAATTTATAACAGTTAATAGAATTAGCCCAAAAAACAGACTGTTAGACTGAATCACTTCATGTTTATTCAAGTTGAATGTATGAATCAGGAGTCAAAGACAGCCAGTAATGTGGGAGGAGGGGTGGGAGTCATTTAGTTAACGTTTTCTGGATAAATTGGGTCCAAAATGTGCATCAAGCATTGCTATTGGTGAAAGTTTGTCATAATTTGCATTATTGTTCAAAACTGATTCAATAAAGATTACTTTTGTGGAAAATAACAAAAGGTTTATCTCGGAGATGTGAAATGTACCCCGAATTCTAGAATGACCCTTATGTGAAAGAACGCCATACTTTTTCTGCATACAGTTATGCCTAATGCAGTTCTTGGAATATCTGTTTTACAAGTTTCTTTTATCACTTACTGTATATTATAGCAGCTATAAAATGTAATTTCTTCAACAGCTTCTCTCATTCTCTCTCTCTTTAAATGTATATGCCCCCCCCCCCAAAAAAAAAGAAAAGACAGCTTATGTTACAGAGAATCCAGAACGTTTTCTGGCCTGAAGACTTTCATGTGGTGGAAAAATACTAAAATAAACAAATCTAAATGACTCCTTGGACCAAACATGGGGTAGGTTGTTCATTGTTTCCCTCCAGTCTCTACAGTCACAATTTTGCTTTCTTCACCACAGCCATGGCTGCGGCATTGTCTGAATTTTAACCAGCAATCTCCCAATGATCGGGCAAAGGTTTTTCTGTTGCACAGCACTGGCAGTCCTCTTGACAATGAAAGTATGCTTTAGTTTCCCATTACAATGTTTTGTTTTTTCTTTTTTTTGCATTTTGCATTTTTTGATTCAAAAATGAATATTATAAATGTAAGAATTAATAAATAATCCACAGTTTTAATCTGAGTCCTCTAATATATTACACAACGAGACCGTCAATGACAGTGTCGCTCACTCTGGTCCCGTCTAGTCCAGAAGGAACGATCTAAAGTGGGCCGCCTTGGGCAATAAATGTTGCAAGCTATATAGCCTACACTATATACAAGCTATATATAGAAGCAATATCCACCCTAGGAATACCGACCTATTTGCCAGAAAGAATCCGAAACAGTGAGGAATTGACCGAGAAGAAGTGATTTTTGTTGAACTGCTCATTAAGGCTTAATTAGTCCATAACTTCATTAATAATTGTAATGAAGCAAATCTGGGTAGAAGTTATATGTACCCTAGGTACCCCTACCTTCATGCCAGAAAGAATCAAAATCAGTGAAGAACTGAGGGAGAAGAAGTGATTTGTGTGGAAACTGCTCATTAGGGCTTAATTATTCCATATTTTCATTTTTAATTGCAATTATGCAAATTTGGGTAGAAGCCATATACACCCCAGGCAGACCTACCTTCCTGCCAAAGAGAATAAAAATTGGTGAAGATTTGAGAGAGAAGTGATTTTCATGAAATGTGGACGACGCCGGATAGACGACAGACAACACACGATGGCATAAACTCCTCACCTATTGGCCAGATGAGCTAATAATGACACTCAAAAATTCACTCTGGTACAATGGTGTTTTTTTTTTTTCAAATTCCAATATCATCTTCATCTTTCGGCTGTGCCCGTTTGGGGTCACCACAGCAGATAATGTCCCTCCATCTCCTCTTGTCCTCCATATCTTTTTCTGTAGCACCAACCATCCTCATATCCTCCTTCACCACATCCATAACTCTCATCTTTGCTCTTCCTCGTTCGTTTCCTTCTACCTGGCAACTCCATCTCCAGCATTCTTTTCCCAATATGCCCTTGATCTCTCCTCTGTACGTGTCCAAACCATTTCAATCTCACCTCTCTTATCTCACTTTGTCTCCAAGCCATCCTACATGTCCTGTCCCTCTAATATTCTCATTTCTAATCCTGTCCAACTTTTTTCCTACCAGTGAAAATCTCAACATCTTCAGCTCCGCTCCCTCCAAGTTCAGCGTCCTGTCTTTTTGTCAGTGCCACAGTCTCCAAACCATACAACATCGCTGCTCTTACTACTGTCTTGTCCACTTTCCCTTTAACTCTTGCTAGCAACCTTCTGTCCCAAATCACTCCTGACATCCTCCTCTCCTCCATCCATTCCAACCTGCTTGCTCTTTCTTCTTCGCTTCTCCTCCGCACTCACCGTTACTTTGTCCAGTTGACCCCAGATATTTGAACTCATCTGCTGTGACCATCTCTATTCCTTGCAGCTGTACTGTTCCACAGTCCTCACCCTCATTTACACGCATGTACTCCATCTTGCTCTGACTGACTTTCATTTGCTCCCTGTTCTCACTATAGATCACAATATCCAATTCCACTATGCTCTCCATGAACTTCATCAAATTAATAGTCTAATCTCACATTTGTAAAATGGTTTCTCAGAGCACAGTCAAAAATAAATGAATGCCAGCAACACTGATTACATTGATTATTATGTGTAACTATCTAATGTTTGCAGAATAAATGGGCTCCCTAACATGAGGTAAAGATTTCTGTAATAGAAAGCTAAACACTCCTTAATTGGCGGTTATTGTGGAACAAAAGCCATCATCTTTTTTTTTTTTTTTTAAATGACAGATGTTTCATGCATGGTGGTTTCTTCTACCTTTTTGTCCACTCAAGCATACCACTGCTGCTTGGTATTCATCTCCAAACCGAGCACTGAGTTAATATTGCACTGTGTGAAAAGTATTGATCAGGTGTGTTTCAGTCGGAAATTTGATTTTTGGAAGGGGGAACATTTGCCAGGTACAAAATGAATAGATTGGTTCCAAATAGAGCACAAAGAAATCAATTTCCATATCATTTTCACTACGAGCATGCAGGGGATAAGAGAAGCCAAAGAGACGTTCTTTGTGATAAAACTTTTTCAAATGCATTTCAGTATGAATCTTTCGGCCAATGATCAAGCCTGAAGAATGACACAATCATGGTTGGTTGTGAAAAGCACAGTAGGAAGCCAAGGCCTTCTCGGGCATTCACATGTATTGGATAAGTGGGAGTGAATGTTTTATTAGTGCATAATGCCAGTGCTGGAACAGTGCACATGGGAAAGAGCTAAAATAATTTTTTTTTTCTGAATTGTTGCAAGCTCAGATATCCTGTACTGAACAAAATGTTCCCATGAGAACTGAAAATCTCTTATTTAATATGTTCACTTTTATTTTTTTCCCTTATAGCTCAAGGTGGAACAGTTTGTATCTTTTTTTATTAGCTCTACATGTTCAGAAAACACTAAACATGACTTACAGTGACAATAATAACAGTGCTAATGATAACAGATCCTTTGATTAACTGACTTCCTTGAGCATCTATAAGTTGAAGTAAACACACTTTCCAGATTTACTCGAAATTACTGGCCAAATTGAAACCGCAGAATTCAATTATGTGACTCCTCCATTCATATAATGGCTGCATTAGAATAATTAAAGCTGTTTTCTTCTGAGCAACGAAAAGAATAAAACAGGGCATGCTGAATATAGTTCAAGGGCTTTTGGCAAAATTGGGTCTATTAATGATCTAGAAATTTTAGCATTAAATGAAACCCAATTTACAGATGGAGCGCTGCGTTGAGCAATTCCCACTTCCTTCGGATGAGTTGACTTGAACGATATTTGGGAAGGAATGCAAATCGATCTGCTTAAATTTCTTCAGTTTTACTTAATGTTTTGGAAACATGTCTTTCCTTCAGACGGAAGGAATATTAAAGTGCCTTTGGTATTAAAGTGCCGTAATAAAATGTATGAAAGCATTCAGAAGTCAAGGCAAACATTAAGCATGGCTTTTCAAGCAGGCGTTATCAGGTGTTTTATTATGATGATGATTTTTATTTTACTTTCCACAGACCGACCCCTTTAACTCCTTCCTGTCCAACCAAGTCTATGAACACCATTTTTAAATTAATTATTAGCTCATCTGGCCGACAGGGGATAGATGAGCTTGTCTCGTCATGTCCGTCTGGCGGCGTCCACATTCCACAAAAATTGCTTCTTCTCTCTCAATCCTTCACCGATTTCTTCCTTTTTGGCAGGAAGGTCGGTCTGCCTGGGGTGCATATGGCTTCTACCCAACTTTGCATAATTGCAATTAATAATGAAGATATGGAGTAATTAAGCCCTAAGGAGCAGTTTCCACACAAATCGCTTCTTCTTCCTCAGCTCTTCACCGATTTTGATTCTTTCTGGCATGAAGGTAGGGGTACCTAGGGTGCGTATAACTTCCACCCAGATTGTAATAATAATTACAATTATTAATGAAGTTATGGACTAATTAAACCAAACAAAAATCGCTTCTTCTCTGTCAATTCCTCGCCGTTTTGGATTCTTTCTGCCAAATAGGTCAGTATTCCTAGGGTGTATTTAGCTTCTATGTATAGCTTGTATATGGTGTATATAGCTTGCAATATTTATTGTGCAAGATGGCCCACTTTAGATCGTTCCTTGTGGACTAGACAGGGCCGGAGCGAGCGATGCCGTCATTGACGGTCTCATTCAAATATCAGGGTCACTGTTTGCATGTCTCGAAAAAATTTTGCCTTTCTATTCCTTAACTTATCATTCACAAAACACTTATTTTACTTTAACAGTCGAGTTTAAGTTGAATTACTTATAGACCTACTTTTTTTTTTCTCTTCGCCTTCACACTGATTTCATCTCATCTCATCTCATTATCTCTAGCCGCTTTATCCTTCTACAGGGTCGCAGGCAAGCTGGAGCCTATCCCAGCTGACTACGGACGAAAGGCGGGGTACACCCTGGACAAGTCGCCAGGTCATCACAGGGCTGACACATAGACACAGACAACCATTCACACTCACACCTACGGTCAATTTAGAGTCACCAGTTAACCTAACCTGCATGTCTTTGGACTGTGGGGGAAACCGGAGCACCCGGAGGAAACCCACGCGGACACGGGGAGAACATGCAAACTCCACACAGAAAGGCCCTCGCCGGCCCCAGGGCTCGAACCCAGGACCTTCTTGCTGTGAGGCGACAGCGCTAACCACTACACCACTGTGCCGCCTTTACACTGATTTGGTTAAACCAATTCAATTCTTACAACTAAAATCAAACTATATTTTCACTTCGTATAGCCTGCTGACCTCCACGGGTTATACCATATTGAGAGAACACATGGAACATTTACAACTTGAACACATTTGAATGTTCCAGAAGGTTCTCAGTGGCACTAATTTACCATTTGTTCATTAGAGCATTCAATAAAGACCCATGCTGCTATGCTCTTTGTTGACCCTTCTAGCAGAGTAGAAAGTTTTGCACACACACATACACACACACACACACACACACACACAAAGAAGTACTCTTGGGGAAATGCATTTCCCAGCATGAGTGGGAATGGTATAACACTTTGGAGTGCTTTTCCTTATCCATCCTGTGAAGCTTTTTATCACAAACAGGGACAAATCACAAGATGTGCTGAACAAGCTGAAAGTATCTCCATGAATTCATTTAGTAAATGCTTTTAGATTTATAAAGCGGAGCTGAGAAGCAACAAGTCCTGACATGGAAACTCAATTTTCTGGTAACTAGAAGAAAAAGAAGCTCAAGGTGCTCCTATCATCAAATGTGTTTGCTTTTTAGTTGATAAACTCTTCTTGAATAGCAGATTCTGATTACTGAGTGAAGCTTTTTGACATACACTTTCTCAGTAGTTCGATATAAAACAGATTCAGCAGTGAGGTTAAGTCTGAATTTAGGTAGTAATGTAACTAAATAGATTCCAATGGCTTGGGATGAATCATTCCAAAATGAAAGGTTGACAACAATGAGGTTACTGGAAGCTTCCAAACTGCAAGCTAAGCTAGCTAGCTGGATAGCTTGTGATGAACAGATAGTAGTTTTTGTGGTACCACCATAGCTTGAGGTTATACTACATTGTTGTTGAATGCTTGATTCACATTGGTCAGAAGTACAATAGTAACAGATTTAAAAACAAACAAACATGGAATTGTTGATATGATGAAGTTTTCTGTCAGGAAACATTTATTTAGCATTTTTGGAAGGAGTCTCCAATGTCAGCACTTTGGAACAGTCAGAACTAAAACTATGTTTACATTTCCTACATAAGTAGTACACAGGATGGAGGACTTATATATTACCATGAGGGCTTGATCTGGGGTTCGGGTCACGAAGATGGCAACCTTGTATTGTCTTTGAGATTCATGAAACACCAAGAGGGGAAGTGAATAACACTGGTTATCTTGTTAGAATGATACCTGCAAAAGGGTGGGATATATTAGGCAGCAAGAGAACAGTCAGTTTTTTGAAGTTGTTGTGTTAGAAGCAGGAAAAATGGGCAAGTGTAAGGATCTGAGCGGTTTTGACAAGGGCCAAATTGTTTTGATTTTAGATTTAATACTTGTCATTTTTAGGGCATACCTAACAACGTGTTTTCTTTCTCCCCCCCAATCTGTCCCCTGAGTTACATGTTGATCCTGGGATTGAGATGCTGGCCTCTTCTGCCCCTCGGACCTGCTTGATCCATCCTGGTGCCCTGTGTCTGGTCGGAGTTTTATCGCACCGCTCCTGTGAAGGACGGCCCCATGAGGACAGTTGAGGGTTATACCTGTTAAAACTGTTAATATTATAGTCAGGCTGTCTGTTGTTGCCCAAATGAGGATGGGTTCCCTTTTGAGTCTGGTTCCTCTCGAGGCTTCTTCCTCATGTCGTCTGAGGGAGTTTTTCCTTGCCACCGTCGCCACAGGCTTGCTCATTGGGGATAGATTAGGGATAAAATTAGCTCATGTTTTAAGTCGTTCAAATTCTGTAAAGCTGCTTTGCGACAATGTTTATTGTTAAAAGCGCTATACAAATAAACTTGATTTGATTTTGGCTAGATGACCGGGTCTGAGCATCTCCAGAATGGCACATCTTGTGGGGTTTTCCCAGTATGCAGTGGTTAGTACCGACCAAAAGTGGCCCAAGGAAGGACCAACTGGCTACAGGGTCATGGATGTCAAAAGCTCATTGATTCACATGGGGCACGATGGCTAGCTCATGTGATCCAATCCCACATAAGAGCTTCTGTAGCACAAACTCCTGAAAAAGTTAATGCTGGCTAAAACAGAAAGGTGTCAGCATTAACTTTTTCTGCAGTTTCCAGTACAGGAGCTCTTCTGTGGGATTGGATCATATGAGCTAGACTTTGTGCCCCATACGAATGAATGAGCCTTCAACACCCATGAC